>NW_014555832.1:450667-470124 GCF_001313825.1 Dinoponera quadriceps
CCCCCCCCCTCTCCCTTTCTCACATTTTATTGTTCTTTAACATATCGATTATCTCGTACATGCTGTTAGAATTTGACGCTTGTTTTTGATACATAACACATGTACACACACATATCAATAAGGTTTGGCATTATAATTCAGTATAGTTGCATTTAGGAGCTCGGAATCTTGAAAAAAAGGAAAGGGACAGAATATCGTCATGTATTTATATTTTTCGCGACTTGTGAAACGAGACAGTATGGAATTGGGAAGAACCTGGGACAAATTTACGACTAAAAAGCGCACTAACTCGCGATATTTACAATGAGTTGAGAGGGTTTGAAAAATTAGTTTGTAATGCCTTCGATGTATACAAAGGTATTGATGCAATTTGTTATATTAGTGGTGAGTGTCCGTTTTGTACACTCGTACACGATATGTATGTTGGACACATACCTACGGGGGCATGCCCGATGAAAATCGAATGTAATTTTCGTGACTAAACAATTAATAATTACAGTTTAACATTATGGCAAAGATTTTACACTCTCGACACATTCATTATATTCATGATAATGAATGTTGTACTCTCATAATTTGGCGCATAACATATTTTATAAATTATTTGAAATATCATTTTTGTTTTGTCACATATCCACAGAGTCGACTCTCTTTCTCTCTCTCTCTCTCTCTCTCTCTCTCTCTCTCTCTCTCTCTCTCTTCGGATTTATTGTAAAATTTGTAAATATTTATATTTTAAGATTCTCGTTTTTTAGATTGACTTGGAAATTACTATTGTCGATGGAGAAAATATTTCAATAATCTTAAACCGGTACCCATCATTATCATATTCTTTGTTGTATGACAAAATAAATTAACGAAACTCCGTGGATAATGTGTCAAAGATAATTTTTCTCTGTCACTTCTTCATGCAACTACCTTTAGCAGTGCAAGTAGTATTAGAAGAGCAAGTAATAATCACTGTTGAGTACAGATGATAAGCGGCAAGCGCTATAATGCCACGAAACGGACGAATCACTGTGCTGCTAAGTGATTTAGAATTTAGCGTGAATAATCGTTGGTTATGTCTTTTGCGACATTCCCTACGCTTAATTATACTCTCCTTATAGGTTAAACAAAATCGGGAAGAATCCTAATCTAGTGGCTCATCGTGAGGAGGATCTCGGCAGCGAATCAAAAACGATAAACGCCGTGGTAAATGCACTCGCAGAGCAAGCCGCGCATGCCAGCGCCAGCGAGGAATCGGTAAGTACTCGATCGATTAAAACCGTCGTAATGACGGTTAAAAACCTAAGTAAAACAGAAAGTAACTTCAAAATTATGTCGAAATAATGAGAAGAAATGATCGAAAATTGAATTTTATATCGTTGTTTTCTCATCATTTTGACATCATCTCGATTTTCTGTTCTACCTGACAAATATCTGCTAAATTTTTCTAAAACAACTAATAATTGTGGAGTTGTATAAATTTTCTTTTATTTAAAAGTATACCATCTTACGAAGAAACCCACGGAAATGTCCCTCTCCGATTTTGATGAGCTCATTAGTACACGTTGAAATATAGACAAAAATAAGATATGTATTTCCCTTTTTCATACGTGCCCAAATTCACTTTTAGGTTTGAAAAAATCATTTTTCCTTCCTTTGGAACGAATATCGTCTAAATTATCAAAGATAAAGAAGAACCTTTTAGACAAGAATTGAATGGTTTCAAGATTACAATGACGTTATTGATAATGTGATGCATTTTGCATTGCGATTTTCGCGTAAGCTCCGAGCGGGATAGCTCGCCGGATTTCCAAGGTTCGAGAGAACGCTAAGAGAGACAAGCAGTAATTAACGAAATAGAGTTTATTTAGATCGCTTTGTACAACATATAAATATTCTCATGAGCGTTGTTTCTGCGGTCGCGGAAAACTTCTCGTGTAAAGGCGGCGCGGAGAAAGAACGGCGCAGAACTTAATACTAGAATATATGCCGGCGGTGTCTAGGGGCGTCCTGGGGGGCCGAGAATCCTTGACGGCGACTCCCGCTAGCCCGCGCGGTCCCACGGACAAGAATTCGAGAACACCCGACAGAGAGAACGCTCTCGTCTCGGAGAGGACAGGACGAGTGTGGTCGAGAAAACTCGAACGGGGCCAAGAACGCTTGGCCTCCGGGACGTCGTGGCTGTCTCTTACTTGGGTGGCAGCCGCGACGTGAGTGTCTTCTGGTTCGCCGCGGCCGGCTTATGTACCCAGTGGCTCACCGTAGTGCCGCGCGCGATTACGTTTGAAAGGGTGGTGCTAATATCGGCCCGAGATTTACAATATCGGGTTGTCCGTGCGGATTTTCAAGCAAAATTCAAATGGGACATTTTAAAAATAATTTTCATATATGCGCCATTCAAAAGCCTTCCGGATAATTCCTCTCTTATAAAAGTCCTAGGTTTTTTTTTCGGCGAAGAAGCTACTCAAGTAGTTTATGAGGCAAAAGAAGCAAAACTTATACCAAGGGAGCAAAGAATAAGTAGTAATCGGTCGGATGAATATGGCGGCTGAGATAAAACATCCCAAGCCAAACTCCAGCAATTTTTGCCGAGTCTGCAAAGAAGTATGAGCATTGTCGTATGATCGGAAAACGACATCCTTCCGATTGACTAATTCCGGACATTTCCTGTCGATTTCTGCCTTTAATTGAGGCCGAACAGTCCGAATTGATGGATGATGGTGTTAATTCATAATGCACGATTCCTTTCCAATTCCACCAAATGGAGAGCATGACTTACTTCGGATGAAGTTTCCAAGCTTCGAAGTAATTAGTTCACCTCGCTTGCTCCACGAACACTTTCGCTCAATGTTATCGTAAACGATCCATTTCTCGTCACCTGTTACAATTCGTTTTAAAAATGAGTCGTTTTGTTTGTACAGCATATCGCAGATGGAAATGCGATCCATGAGATTTTTTTTCAGTCAAATTGTGCGGCATTCAAACATTTTTACCACTCCAAATTTGTTAAAGTATTCCGAAGCAGTTGATTTTTAACCTCGTTGCGATTTTCCGAGTTGTTATTTACCGATCAGAAGCAACTAAAGACGTTATTTGGTCGACATCCGTGGTAACTGGCCGGCCAGAGCGAGAAGCATTTTCGATATCCATTTCTCTCTAACGAAATTTGGCAAGCCATTTCTGACACATGCATTCACGTCTTCTCCGTACACAGCATATATCTTGCTTCGAGTTTGCGTCGCGTTTTTGTCCTTACGGAAATAAAAAAGCACCGAAAAAAATACATCATTTCCTTCCATTCTGTATGTCGAAGAGAAATATCTTTATTTGATCACAACAACTATTATCATAAAATGTGCGTCGAAACGTCACTTATCAAAACATATGAGCATTAATCCAATCTCCTAAAATTTACATTTTAACGCCATCTACTGAAAAATCTATCGCATGGACTTTCCGGACAACCCAATATACGTGAACTCACCGATAACCGTGTTAATAATAATTATAATAGGAAGAGAAATATATAAGAAATATAATAATGATAAGTTTCCGCTTATTTTCCGATAGGGGAATATATGCGGCAATCGGTACTTTACTTGACTTTATACTGACAAATAGATATAATAACTTACAAGAGCTCTGCGTCCAATACAGCTGTGACGAAAAGGTTACCGACTTTGCAATTTTGCCAACTTTTTTCTAACTAAATTTTTCCGCCATCCCGATAGCTATCCCGATATTTATTAAGTTCAATAGACATCATTCTGTAAGATCTATTGTTTTAGGTGCACAGCATGGAACTCAGAACGCTGCCGGCTTGCCTCTTACCTAGACCAAAGTCTGAAAACAATTTTGCGAGCCAAGAACTTACGAGAGAGGGACGGAGGATCTTCCACAAAAGCGACACGTTCCATAAGGATTCGTATCAATGACGACACTCGTTTTACTAGCATACGCAGAGATATTAACGGCTCCATGTTGAAATAACGATGGGATTTGTTCCATCGATAGGACGAATTGGTAGTTTTGCGCCCGGTGCTTGGACGATCCTATCTAGCAGTGATCTATACATGGATATCGGTCATGCCAGTAGTCCTTTAGCAATCAATTTATAGCACTTTCTTATATTAACTTAACGGTTTCGTCTAGGACTGTGAAACTGCCAAAACGATCGAGTCCTTATAAGCTCCAACCATGATATACGAGAACACTGTTAAGATCCGCAAATAGATTCACTCGGGAAAAAATATAACGCATTATCCTTACATATATTATATATAATAATTAATCATGTATAATTTGTTGGCAGGATATATATATATATATATATATATATATATCATATATATTTTGCGAGAAAAAATTAAAGGGGAAACATTTCAGCACTTTTTATCTTTCAAATTTTGTTTGACTTTTATTAAAATGTAACGACGAGACGTTTTACCAACTACTTCTTTCTCCCGTCATCAATTTTTTTCTTTTACAATGTAAATAAAAAAAGAAGAAGTTTATATCTCGGTTGGAGAACATGGAGCTGTATTTTATGCCGTGTCTCTTCATTGAGAATAATAATCGCAGCGTCACATCAATATTAAGAAAAGACGGATGGACGCAGCGAAGAATGAAGATCTCAAAGACGACGAAGAGCAGGCCTAGAAATATATAAAGAATATGTAGTCCACATTGCGTGGAGAAAACAAAAATAGGTATAATCCTAAATAACAGTGTAACGATGCGTAATTCTCTGTGATTTTGCAAGTTGACGTTTCGCACTTTAGGAAAGAAAAAAGTGATCTACATGAAGAATTAGGATCCTCTTTTTTTTTTTTTTTAAAGCAACAACTAATATAGAGAAATTGTATGTTGTAAGACCAGAGTATCAGAGATTAAGTTAACGTGATTTATCCTTAGCTTCGTACTGCGTTAGAGTCGCGTATATAATAAATAAAACGAATACTAATACATAATAATTCGTGCTGAAAAGAAAAGATAAAAAAAAATGAAAAAATGAAGAAGGAGAGATTCATAAAAAAAATGGGTCACTTTCTTCTTAGAGAATGCTTCTTCTTCTGGTTTTTACAGACGCGAAGTAAACTTGAGTTCGGGACTCGCTTATTTATTAAATCAATCTTTATTTTGCTACATCTTGATTCGCTTCGAGAACATAATGCCTATATTAAGACCGAGTAACGATTACACGTTGTGACTCGGTGTCAGATATATTCGACAGACCGTCCTGGTACATAAATAGGATCGGTAAGAAAGATTATGGTCGTGCGTTTGAGAGTCTGTGAACGAATTTAGAGAGAGAAAGAGAAAGAGAGGAGTAGAGACGTGAATTAGGATAATACGGATTAGCTGGTTCTACAAATGCTACGGAAGGCCCGAAGGCTATGTTTTCTTGTTGAGAGTTCTTCGGGTCATTACGGTTATATATATGTCAATGAATGAATATTAAGTGAAATGCAAGCAAAGTATCTTTTTATGAGATGAAAACAAAAACGCGTTGTACTATAAGAGAAGATGAATACTATGTAATAAATTATTATTATTGTTACGATTATTACTTGCAATGATTACTACACCACTACCGCATAACTAGACAACTAAATATATAACAAGAACACACATAATACACACACACACACACATACAAACATACACACATTATATAAATATATATTGTGCATAATAATTGTATAAAAATATCGTGTTGCTAAGTAATCATGTAATGTCCAACTACATGCGAAATTATTTGACACCGACTAAGTAAGCCGATATTTACGAGCAATTTATATATACAGATATTATTGTTTTACCAAACTGAAACTCGAATTATATTCCGTTTAAAAAACGTTTTATAAGCGCCTATATTCTCGAGATACACCGATCAATAAATATCGCTTTATAAATTTGCTACTAATCGAAATCGAAAAAAATATTCTCTTAAGTATCTCTCAATTGGATTCCGGGTGAAGAAATTTCCGAAGGATATTTATACACTGTAACACCATATCTGGTTTATTTCTAATAATTAATTTAAACAATTAATTAAAACATCCTCTTTAGATTTCAAATAAAGAGATAAATTTACACAATCGAGTTTCTGCTTAAAAAAAAGTTTAATAAAACATATGATTTTATCTAAGTATAGTTCAAAAAATGCTTTCCTTTGTAGACTTTTCTCCTAAATCAGCACGTGTAAATTAAATTTTATAAATACAGCCTTTTTTGCGTTGCCTTAGAATTAATGAAGGAATGTTTCTCTGTTAATAGTACACAGTGCATACAATCGAACGCAACAAATGTCAATCACTTTTATCTTTGGATTCGAGATTGATAATGCCTTCTTTTACGTAAGAAATTACGTAAACCGATTATTACGTTAACCATCTTTATACTTTTTTTTCGCGCAAAGAGACTTCATTAGTGAAAGAAGTATATATAAGCTGATGGATGATACGATTCCGCGAACACATGTACATACATCTTTACATAAGAGTTTAAAAGCTTACACTTTTCATACATATATATATATACACTTAAAAATGAACACACTTGTGTGCGCGCATAAGAAAAGGTGGGAGAAAGAAAAATAGAGTGTGTATGTGTCTGTACGTGTGTATGCGTAGTATGAGGGGGAGCAGAGAAAGGAAGAATCGAGGAGAGAGAGGGGGAAGGAGAGATGTCAATCTATTTTTTATGTAAGAGAAATAGTTTTCTGCTATTATTTTACATATTTCCACATATGTTATTCTAAACATGTAACATATAAATATTATAATAGCTATACATCGGAGAGGAGAGACATGCGTACGAAAGGTCGAAACACTCCAATAGTTGTCGTAGACCGCATATGATCGATGTTTTTATAGAATAATCTATATAAACGGTCTAGAAAGAAGATTACAATCTGCCGTTTCGGCCTAAGAAATACGTACTACCTTATACACGCACTCACATATGCACACGTACCTGTGTGTGGATTGGTATGTTTGTGTGTGCACGCATGTGTGTGCACGCATGTGTGCGTGCGTGCGTGCGTGCGTGCGTGCGTGCGTGCGTGCGTGCGCGCGCGCGCGCGCGCGTGTGTGTGTGTGTGAAAGAGAAAAAACAAGCTCTTACTACGGCTGCTAATTGCCAGATAGTATTTAGCCACTGTCTATTTATATGAATGGAACGATGAGAAAAACAAGGAAATATTGGATTAGTACTTTATTTGCATTACATACGCAAAACATTACGTGTACATAATACCGTACGTGAAACACACATGTATAATATAGATTACGAAAGATGAGAGAAGTAATACTTAGTATTAAACAGAGATCATGTGACTATTTGAGACATATGAATTTTAATCTTTTAATTGCTATCAGACAAGAGTGAGAAATTATTAAATTAAAAATTGAAAAAAAAAGAGACAAATAGTTTTTATATTGAGAGACAAGTTTTCGTGAATCGAATCAAATCGGAAGAAATGGATTTAAAAATTGGAAATGAGCGCGATACGACTACAGCGGTGTGAGTTGTAAAAGAAGAATCAAAGAGAAAAAATGAAAACGGCGAGCTTATATTTGCTCCGAGAAATAATAAAGAAACGAACACTAAATCGTAAAAACATGGCAATACACAAATGTTACTCGAGGCTGGTCAAAGCGTGTCAATTTGGCTATAATCTATATAGAGCACACGGAATGGAATAAATATCAAAAGATCGTGAACGTATGTTTTAAATCTCACATATCAATCGTTCAGTTAAAAGACGTTGCGAAGGTATACGCGAATTATTTTTGAAATGCTCTCAATAGAAACGTTTTCGACTGGCAGCGATGTACTTTCTTTTCTTTTTTTCTTATTTCGTTTAAGGATGATCGATCATGCAATTGACACTCATAAGAGCTTGACGCTTCTACAAAATATTCTTGGCACATCCCGAATACATCTTTAGGACGCATTACACTCGTTCATTAAATCATAAAATCGCTATAACGGGAATACATGTACGATGAAAGACTGTCTTACCGACTGATTATCTTTTCTTTGAAAAAGACCTGTAAAATTTTCCGAGGATCGAAAGTTATAAGAAGACGATTTATAAAGTGATATCTCAGTAAGCATGAAATCAGTACAGAATACAACGTTATTGCAATGATATTTTACAACATATAAAGTTTTATATATGTACATTTTTTAAATATGTAGTTTATATAACGTTGTTTATACAACGTCATTGTTAACAATATTTGACCCAAACATTAAAAATAATCTTTCTACACTATGATTTTAATATTTAGGAATATTATATTATCAAATAATGGTTTAAAAACATCTATAAAATATTAAGTCAAAATAAATTCACATAAAATTAATTAATTCCAAAAGATTAATTTAATGTTTCTTGCTTACTGGGATATGGCCTTAAATTAAGTAGAACATTATTTAAAATTTGGAACGATCCGCACGCGCGTGCGCGCTGTCAAGTGTTCTTAATAGCTTTCGCATGGTGACACGGTACTCGGACAGATTATAAATTTCAGTAAAACATACGTATATCGTACCTGCAATATTTGATTGATACACGTTATCGTATATATGCTTATTACTGGATAAAGAACTACCCACTAAATATTGTTACATAAGAGCACTGTTTTATCAAATAGGAATATATTATCTAACATTCACTTATCATGTCTGTTTTTCTATTGTTCGGGGATCAAATGTGATTAATACAACGAATAGTGCGGACGTTAAAAGACGTACAGTATAATCCTTGTATAATATTTCATAGAAACATATTATCACACATAAATTTCCTTTCTTAATAGTATTCGAATATAATGGTGCTATCGTATGTCATAATGTTTTATAGAGAGGCTACAAAAATGACAACGAGCGAGATTTCATGAGCCCAAATAACATTAATTCTTCATTAAACTGTACGTTCTGTAATTCTTATTAAAAGGCTGTCTCATTTCTCTCTCTCTCTCTCTCTCTCTCTCTCTCTCTCTCTCTCTCTNTAAAAAAAATACACGTTTTGAAAGGTTTTCGAATCCAATTTTAGAAGAACGATATATAGCTCAAAATGAAGTTTCTATAATAGACTGACCAAAATTGCTTCATTTTTTGCAGTATGTGCTTGACTTTCACAAGGTTAAGTGTGTCTCTTGTAAATAAAGGCTTTTTAAGTTATATTAAAAAATTCGTATTTTCTATGTAAAAATTATAAAAAATTTCCAGCGGAACATAATGAAAAAAGAAGCTATAAGTTCAGACAAAGTATTATGTAAAATATTTGCAATATTTTCAATTATTCGTGACTGTTGCCATTGATTGGAGAAGAACTCGTTCTTCGACACAATAGCTTCTGTCCACATCCAGGATAACTGTTATGAAAGCTTAAGATAACCCAAATAGCCAAATTATAGAATTATGCCAGCATAGTGTCAATAAATTCGATCACGCATTTGTAGCAAATTTTAATCCATTGCGTCTATATTAAGATTAATTTTCGCTAACACGGGTCTGCTAACACAAAATGACGTTAAAAATGTAGCAAAATTCAAGCATATTATGCTGTTACGACGTGATAGCAGAAACACGACACAAATCGAACAGTTGATCCGTCATCATGACGCGATGGCAAGAAACGACAAATAGAAATTATTAAAATAATCCGAAATATTATTGTGTTCTGAATTTTTCTTTTTCTAATCTCTCAAGTTCAGAGGTATCGTGGCACCGTGTGAAAACTAGAACAGCTAACTGACAAATTTGTATAGTATATGCCTTGTAAAAAATAAAAAGGAAAAAAAAACGTTGTCTTAGCGGTGCCCTTGAAACTTTTTCGAAAAGTTTACCGCATTACGCTTGCATGCTCTGTGGCGTTAATACGGATACATTAATCGTCTTATCGTTATATGGTGTTGTGCTTTTTACAAGCAATTGTTTTTGTGTAAGATGGATGACAAATTGTAGCAGAGTGAATGAGAGAAGGGAGGGTATACATGAAAAACGATTTAACTTTGTCTGCGTTTCCGTTACTTTAGTGATCGAGAAATTTTTATTCAATATTTTTTCAAATAAATTTCATCGCGAAAAAAATCTTGCCCATTTTTATATAGGAGAGTAGATTGAAAAGTTTCCAGAATGACAACGAAAGCAAAATAAATTTAGTTCATTATATTTTATTTTTCAATGTAATCTTCTCGAAACTTAACACACTTGGTCTAACGTTTCTCCAGCTTCTCGATTCCTTTCCGGAAGTGACTTTCTTCGAAAGTCTCCAAAATAACCGTTTTACAGTTCTTCATTTGACTGGTGAAATTTCTTTCCACCCAGGAATGTTTTGAGTTTCGGGAACAGGTGGAAGTCTGAGGGAGCCAAATTTGACGAAAATGGTGGATGCGGAAGGATTTCGAGTTTCAATTCTGTCAATTTTTGTTGAATGATTGTACTTGAATGAGCGGGTATACCTATGCCGTGATGAAACAACACTTTTTTTTCGATTATTCCCCGGCGTTTTTTTTTGAATTGCCACTTTCAGTTTGTCCAAAAATATTGCGTAGTATTGGCCGATCTTTTAATCAATTAGCGAAAGTCCTCTGAGATCCTAAAAAAACCGATGCCATCACTTTTCTAGCTGATTGAACGGTCTTTACCTTCTTTAGAACCGATTCATCGTGTTTAATCCACTGTTTTGATTGCATTTTCGTTTCTGGTGTGTAGTGGTGAATCCAGGTCTCATCCATGGTCACGAATCGTTTTTTAAAATCCGATAGATTCTTCTTAAACATTTCCAAACAATCCGCTGAAGTTCGTTTTTGAACTCCACATTGAGCAAATGACGGCAGCTATCTTACAGGAATTTTCTTAAACCCAATTCATTATGTAAAATATCAACTACTCGTTCATAAGAGATGCCCACGGCTTCCTCACACTTCACGCACTTTTATTTAGCGATCTGCCAAAACCATGTCGTGGATTTTATCCACAATTTCTGGTACAGTAGCCGTTTTAGGCCGTCCGTGAAACGTAATTCGTTATTTGTGTGCATGCGGCCACGTTTGAATTCCGAAACTTAAAAATTCACGCTGGAAAATGAAGATGATGAATTACCAAGAACAGTATCGATTTGATTTCCGTTGCGGGTTTTCCCTCTAAATGGGAAAATTTGATGATCGCTCGAATTTCGTTTCTATCCGTAACTGAAAATGTACAAAGTTGCTTGACTTGAATGCTTGCCAAAAACAGACTATTGGACAGATCGATTTGCAGTCGATTCATTTGAAAGAGTTGCCAACACGTAGAAATAGTTGGAGTTGTAAAGCAACCCTCTAGCGGCGATTCCGGAAATTTTTCAATCTACCCGCGTAATTTCTTATCCCTTATGGCTAATAACAGGATCTAGCTAAAAATAAGGATTATTAAATTGGATGAAAAAGTTGTTTGCAAATATAGCAATATTTCAATTAAGAAACTAATCTTTGACTTTTTCGCAATATCATCTTACAACGTGATGTTATACGTTTATGTTATTTTATTTATTAATTTTTAAAAGATTATTATTAGAACAACAAGATGTTTACTTATTAATTTTTGGAAGATTGTTAATGAAAGAACAAAATTCCATTGACATAATCCTTCAAATCGACGCTGTTCAGGAATATACTCTTTGAAACATTGGCAAAATATAGCAAAAGGCATTTTTCACTCGATTTCTCGAGATACTTCTTCTTGAAAACGGTGGTAACATAAACGACTTTGAAATATTAACTTGAAGTACCGTCCCAAGTATCGAAGTACCTATCATCTATAGTATATAGAATAGTATAGAATACGCAAAAAAACTTCGATCAAAATATTAAAATATCTCTAGACAAGACAAATAACATTTTCGTCGTTTTATTAGAATCGTTGGATAAGGAAATTTAATTTCTTAGATTATTCACCGATTCCAGCATTTCAACAACAGTCATCAGATTTTCAATAGTTTATCATTTCGCTATCGATCAGTATGCGATTTATCAATAGCCATGGGGGACTCAAAATGAGCAAGGTTCTCAAGTTATGAAGATCCTACGTGGATGAAATACGTAACAAAGTAATGGTAGATACGATCACGATTCTTTAGATATTTCCGGTAACTTTTGTAATAATAACGGTGTAGCTTGGGCAACATCATTTGCACATACTCTCGACTGTTTTAGCGTATATCGAGAGAATGATCAATAATTTTACGCTACCGTTGAATCTATGCAAAATTAACAAAAAAAATAGCGGATTATCTGCCATAATAGCGAGAAATTTATACATAAATTCGGCGTTAACACAAATTCGCAACGTTCGAACGATTATCTCGATTAACGCTACGCGTATTGCTCGTCATATAATTATACGCGTGACATGAGAATGTACAGAAATAATAATAATAATAATAATAATGTTGGTATATAAATTAGTAGTGGTAGTGGTGACGGCGGTAATGGTGATCGTAGTAGTAGTAGTCGTTGTAGCACTAATACTAGTAGCAATAGTAGTGGCAATATTAGCAACAGAAACAGTAATAGTAATGATAATAGTAATAGTAGTAGCTGCAGCGGTAATAATAATAGTAGCGATAGTAATATTTACAACAGCAACAACAACAACAACAGCAGCAACAACAAAAATAATAGACTTACGCGCGAACTACGCCGTTCTACGCTGTTGTGCGTATTTCATTAAGGCCGGCTCATGCTGTGAGTAAGCAATAATTAATAGCCAAGAATTTAATTCAAGCGAAACTATCAGTCGGACCTTCCAGTAATAACATTTAATACCTTACGTAAATTCCAGTAAATACGTTTAATACGAGAATCTTAACGATCTGTCCTCTGATCTTTCGAAAACGCGGTTGTATTAAATTAGCTATTTATCCAATACAGGAGTTAGCAATTTATGCGTCTTGCTAGGAAGAATACACATTTACGCTTTTCGAGATCACTCCTCGTTTGTGGTTTACATAGTGGTTTCGCGATTCAATATATTTTACGAACGGAACAGTTAATGGCAACGGAGTTTGAAACTGCAAGCAAATATGAAAATTAGTGTAAACTACGAGTGCGTGCAAATCGTGTATATAAATTTAAATCGTGATCATATTATCTTTTTTAACGAAGCAGCCAATTCTTTTTAAAAATGATTCGATTATAAACCGTTTACATATACACACACAGCGCGCGCGCGCGCGCGCATGCGCATGTACGCACAAAGCACGCACGTATGCCCGCACACAGGCATGCACGCAAATACGCATGTAAGCACGCATGCAAGCACGCACGCACCATGTACGCATATATACATAAATTTAGAGAATTAACCAATCATCTTTTATAAAGTGTATGAGTATTTCACGCGCGTATTTAGACATTGGCACCTTAGAAATATACTTGCCATAACGAATGCCTTAGCAAAATATTATTGTATAATTAAGGTATCCGAAAGAAGGAATATATATATATATATTTGTGTGCGTGCGCACGCGCGCGCGCGTGTGTGTGTGTCGTACACACATACAATACGTGCGTACACACATATATAGGCAAATATCAATGCACATCGTGGAATACATACATAGATTAGCATATCACTTCAAAATTAATATTATTAAGTGTGTCATTATTAATCGTAAGCATATGTATGGGCGTTTCTTTTTATTTCTCTTACAGAAAATTGCTATCGGCTGTGATAAATTAACTAATGATAAATAGTACTTTTATTGCTCGTACGAGTGATTAATCTACTAAACAACAATAATTTATCATAGTTAATATTTTTCTGTAAGAGTTGTTGCGATTCTTAAAATAATTTTTCACCATCAAAACAACTGTTTTTGACAAAATTTCAATTATATATTTTGTAAAATATTTCTCATCAGTGGTATTCTGAAGTTAAATTTTGTTAATATAAACATACACGAAAAGAATTTTTGTTGGATATTAATTTATCGTAGTAGTAAAAATTATCGCACTTTTATCACGTTACGGGGATATATTTATTTTATACATGTATTAATTATAATTTTATACATGTATTAATAACAAACATGTTTTAATAATTANTTATTATTTTGTTTAAATATATATTTATTTAATTCGATCGTAATTTTCTATACTTTGTTGAAATTTCTTCAACGTTAAAAATATATTCTAGTCGATACAAACTGGTATGATACTTGTTGGATATGTACTTTTTATGATGTAAATATTTTCTAGAGAAAATGTACTTCATGTACTCTCCATGTATGATATATAGTTATTTTAATTTATTTTTGTTGTCAATAACAGCGATAACGAATTCTTTTCTTATATGTAATATCGAGCGGGTGTTTAACCGATACGATCGATCATAGCAATTTCATGCGAACATAATGAGCATACATTCAGATTGAATATATAAAATTTTGTAGAAGAGATAAAATGTGACGAGATAAAACGTATGTGTCTCTTGGTATATTCCGTAACTCGACTATTTAAATTGACCACTTGAATCGTCAATAATAACGCATATTTCTTCTTACGTATATCAACATATATTCTATATATAACAATATATTTTATGGAATCATAACGATAAACGTTTGTAATTTTATTTTGAGAAAAACACACACACATATATATATATATATATATATATATATTCTTTTTTTTATTTATTTATTACACTTTATGTTCTTGTGATTTCCGACAAAATTATACATATATCTACATGAGCGACATTCGATATTACAATGTGACGGACAGGACTACGTACATATATACATATAAGTATACAAACACACATATATACATACGTATATGACATACGCGAAGACTCCAACGATCAAGACCGGGTGTAATCTCGATGAGTTCAATTAACGATGCTGTATTGCCGATACATGGAATAGTACAGGAATGAAATGATTCTATGCCAAATGTCACGTATCCACGTGTTCACGACCGAATATAGGAAATTCGGAAAATCAACATCCTAACTCAGTGAAATTGCACCGGCATGAATTCCTGTTTCGCACAATATCATTAATTAATATTTATCAATACAGTATCACTGACAAGTGACTAATTAGAATAAACAGCTGAACTATTAGGTATAAAATTATAAGGCACAAATTTCGCGAGCGCATGTTGCGGTGACTGAACCAAACAGAAAAGCCGCAATAAATACGATTTGCACAACGATCAGCTGTTTCACGGTAAAACTATTTTTATTTTTACGGCGGCCAGTGTTCGACAACGGACGTCACTTGCAAAATTGAGAAAATCTAGTGTGATGCTACCTTAACAAAGATATATACTATATCCAATTTATTTCGAAATTGTAATTTGGTGATGAATAACAGTATATTTGCTTTGTAACTCGAAACCAACTGAACGTCGGATCTACGTTCAAAAAAATTCTTCATCTACTTAACGAGTATTACGTGCGCCCGAGGCCTGTCCCGTAAATATCCGAACACCTAGCATGATAAGAAAATAAGAATGAAAACAATATCATGTATCAAAAGTCAATGGTAAAATAGATGAATGATTTCAGCTTCATGGCAAAAAGAATTATTTTCTACGCTATTATTTGAACATTGACGATGTAATCTATGTTAAATGTGTCTGTATGTTCGTGTATGTTGCATATACACGTAATACATAGCGATCCTTGCGAGATTATGCAAAAAGTGATGATGTGCAAAATGCACGGGTGTTACACATTTATAGGACTACGTAAATTTCTATATAATAAGTGTTGATACATGAAATATTTTTCATTAGTGATTATTTACGAATTACCACTTTTATAAATTAGTACCACTTTTATAAATTACGTTCGAAGGATGTATTATCAACATACACGAACGTTCGGGCAAATGTGTACATATATAAATATACATAAATATAAAATAAACACACACACACACACACACACACACACACACACACACACACACACACACACACACACACACACACCACACATGTATATATATAAGGTTTTCCATTTTAATGGAAATGGTTAAAAACCTTGAAGACGAAACAATTAATAAAAAAAGAAAATGATTCAGGTAAAAGTTGTAGGATTTGGAAGAGGACATTAATTAGTGACCTTAACTTTGTTACGTAATCAATAATTCAAGATAATTTCAAAGTCAATTTCACTTTATTTTAATGGAATCACATAGCTTTTTTTCTTCTTAACACAAATTGATTCCTTTGTTCATTCGGAATATAAAAGTTCTTGGGTGAGGTCGAAAAAAAGAATACTTTTCGACTTGTTAAAAAAAACTAAATACATATATATATATATATATATATATAATTTCATACAAAAGTAAAGTTAACCTTAAAATGACTTTGAATTATTAACTATATATTAAAATTAAGGTCACTAACTTATGTCTCCCTCTAAACCCTACAACTTTGGCGCGGACCATTTTTGGTCAATTGCTTCGTTTTCGAGATATTCCATTGTTTGCGTTAAAATTGGACAGCCTGTATATAGCATGGGAGCGAGTGAGAAGAGGAGAGTAGAAAGCGAAAAAGAATGGGTGAGCGAATTGGGTGAAAGGGAGAGCATAAGTTGCAAATAAATATTATTAAACGATGATATACGTTCTACGAAGTCAATCGCGGTAATTCATATAAATAGCAGACAGAAAAATTTCAGGAGAAAGAAGTTTTAAGGCTAATCACGTAGTATAAAGAGTAAAAAGAAATTTCTCTTGGCGAAGAGATTAGCGAAAATAAGGTAAACATTCGTATATTTTGTCGAGACATTTTCTCATGCATTGTTGTAGGGCGCGACTATGCAATCGCTTGCAATCGCTCTAATTTTTTGTTTCGTCGTGCTGTCATTAGCGAATATCATAGTTAGGCTTTCGACCGATGAAATACATTTATTCATCAAATAATATTATCAATATTACGTAAAATATGTTCGTTTCTCGTCATGGTGTTAGTTCGCCAAATACGACCGATCTTGAGAAAAATATGTAACGAAGAATTACATTATGTTATCAAGTTATTCCCTACATATTGGGAATTTATAGAAACGGAAAAGATGCTTCAAAGAAAAATGCGAAGGAAAAAACTATACAATACTCTCCTTATACGAGTACGCGGCAAAATACGACGACGTTTATACTTGTAAAAAAAGTCTCAATAATAGAATCTCTTGAACTGTTCTCATTTTAGACGGCACTTGCATGCTGATGAAGATGTTAAATTTACTTTCGTAACATATAATCATTAATGAATAAATATTGATATAATTTAGTGCCTTCGCTGCTACTATTCTAAGAATAAATACTTTGGTGCAATTAGTATTATTTGTTTAAGAAAGTGATTTCTCCTGATACTATCCTATGATGAAATTCATATCTGTGTGAAATTTATTTCGATGTATCCACATTATATATGTTTTATAACTGAAACCCAAGAACTTGCCAATTCGCGAAATATCCGGTCAATTCCAAATTTGGCTAACTGAATTGACTAAAAAATATCAAATATACAATTATTCGGACTTTTGGCCAATCAATAATGATTAATTTTAAAATGATCTCCAATCATTTTCAATTTACCAGAGCCACAGGTTCTGGAAAACGCAAAAATACGACAAAGCGAACCTATGATTTATGAACATGCGCTGTAGATAGTTAGACAGTTGTCAAAATACATATATACATGTAATTTTGATATATACATATTTAATGAAGACAGTTGTCTAAACATCTATCGTGCATGTTCGTGAATCATACGTTCGCTTCGTCCTATTTCTTTTTGTGTGTGTTCTAAAGTATATAAGGAAAAAACAGTTGCAACTGTCCTGTAACCGAGTGTACATAATTTACAAAATATAAATTCACGAACAATAATAACTATGTTAATTAAATTTATAAATGTTAGCATTATAAATTTAGTTTTATTTAAATATTTGTGCGTATAATTTAAATTATTACATTTAAAATTATATATGTGTTAGTTTACATTATCATCACTAATCAAGACAGAACTTGAACAAAAATGATCACTTTTCCAGCTCTAGAAATGTCAATATAAGAGAGAGGCACTGCCGTTCAATGTTAGAATTTTGACGTCACAGTTTTTGTCGGTAAGAGTGGAAAGCACAATAGTTGATAGTTGACTGATCAATAGTTGATAGTTTAAGTTTCTGAGAGTCGGTAAGTTGCCAGGGTCGGTAAATTCCTAGGAGTAAGTCTCCGAAGTCGATAAGTTCCAAAGATCGGTAAGTTAGCAGGGTCCATACGTTTCCGGAGGACGGGAAACTTTCATTATTGTGCATCGTAGGCAGAGTGAGGTTCAAGGATTTCAATTTTTGGATGGATTCAAGTAAGCATGGGATCCTGGTTGCTCGATTTTTTACGTAAATTTAGGAACAGTACGCTAGATTCAACATACCGAAGACATGCAGAGGCGCCATCTGTTGCGGCCTCCGCGTATTAATACGTCGGTATCGACAAATCTTTTTCACGACGGCCGGATTTGAATTCTCCGCTGCTGCGACCCGACGAAGACGCTGCGCTGTGTTGACATTCCCGATGACGGCCCTCACATGAGATAATTCTTTTCGGTGAAGAACATGACGACACTTGCCCGACACACACTCCCGACCGACGCACTTTCCGCGCTTGTTATTTACCACGACGATACTCGCCGCGCGAGACGAACGCGAGAGGCCTACATTCGACGTTGTTATCGGACGCGATAATTCGCAGAGGAAGTTCGCACTTTCGGCCCGAAAACGACGCGAAACACGGGACGAGCGTTCAGCGTCGCGTCTCTCGCGATAGCCATCTTTTAACTGACCACTCGTAACAACAGATGACGATTCTCGAAGTACGAATATGAGCGAACTTCACTCGATACCGCCGACCTGTGGTTCCGCGAAACACTTGATTTTGGCAGTATTTTCGACGGTATTTCGCTACGACAAGTACACGAGACTTAAGTCTTATACCTGCAACGACATTTCGAATGAAAAACCTGCCCTCCGGAGGGTTGGAAACATGAAAAGCAGCAGGTTGAACTTTCGATCGCCATAACGGCCTGATCGCGGCATTGTTCGGCTGACATGGTCGACCAGATTTCATCCCGCGATTTCGGGCATTTACTCGCTTCTCGGGACTGTTTTACTACGATACTTTGCTATGACAAATGTACGTACCTTGTATTCGGCACTTTCAGCAGCGGTAACTGATATTCAGACTGGCTAAAATCGCACGAAACACAGGACGAGGTTTCGAACGCCGTTCCCGTCGCGATCGTCCCGGCATAACTGACTGACGTAACTGACGTTTGCGGTAATTGCAAATCTCGATGTATCGAAGCACCCGATGTTTGACAGCCAATCACGGTTCGTTCATATATTTATTGAAACGTAACGCCCTTGACACAAAATAAATTTCTAAATGATGT
>NW_014555833.1:0-393 GCF_001313825.1 Dinoponera quadriceps
GGCCAATAATACTTTACTGCCAGCCTATGGTACGTCTTCTCGACCCTCAAGTGGCCGGCCGTCGCATGATCGTGCGACCTTGACAGCCTCGCGGCGCATCTCCCGCGGCAATACCAATTTCCATCGATCGAGATCTTCCACCAGCTCCAACACGATCCGATTCGAACGCAGGAAATATAAATTCCCGTCGACGATGCGCCAAGTCGGGAAACGATCCGGGTTCCCGTTCACCTCCCCGAACCGTTTCCGATACTATTCATCGTCGGTGTCCATCATCTCCGCGGCGTTCGTTTTCAGCGGGATCTCGTCGTCGCCCTCGGGAATTCGAGATAGCGCATCCGGGACGTGATGTAACGCCCCTTTGCGGTGTTTTATCTCAAAATCATATTCTAA
>NW_014555833.1:463-1682 GCF_001313825.1 Dinoponera quadriceps
ACCGCAAGCTACTGTGGTCCGTTATTACCGTGAAACGGTACCCCTCTAGATACGGTCTAAATTTCTTTATCGCCCAAACCACCGCGAGACATTCAAGTTCGGTCGTGCTATATTTCCGCTCGGCATCCGTGAGGACTCTGCTCGCGTACGCGATCACATGTTCCGCGCCCTTAATATCCTGGGTCAAGACCGCCCCCAGTCCCACGGTACTCGCGTCCGTCTGCAGGGTGAAGGGCGATCCGAAATCCGGGCACGACAGCACCGGAGCGGTAGCCACCTTCGACCGAATCCCCTCAAAAGCGTTTTTTTGCTCCGACCCCCACTCCCAGCGCTTGCTCTTCCGCAGGAGTCGGGTCAGAGGTTCGCTCACGGACACGAACCGCGGTAAGAATCGCCGATACCACGACGCCATCCCCAATAAGCGCCGTAGTTGTTTTACGTTGGATGGCGCCGGGTACTCTAATACCGGCCGCGTCTTTTCCGGGTCGATCTTTAGCCCCTCGCGGTGCACCAAGAACCCGAGGTATTGAACCTCCGACCGACAAAACTTGCTCTTCTCCGGGTTGATTTCCAACCCGGCCTCTTTAATTTTCGATAGCACGCGCGACAGCCATTCTAGGTGTTCTTCGAATGTCGGGGTCACCACCACGATGTCGTCTAAATACGCGAACGTATGGGGCTCCATTTCCGGGCCGATCAACTTGTCCAGCAACCGTTGGAAGGTAGCTGGAGCCCCCGATAACCCGTACGGCATTCGCGTAGTGATAGTGCCCCATCCCTGGTACCGAAAACGCCGTAATTTCGCGACTTTCCTTGGCCAACGGTATTTGATAGTAGGCTTGGCTCAAGTCGATCGTCGAAATGTACCGGGCGGCCCGTAATTTGTCCAGGATGCCCGTCATATTCGGCAGTGGGTACGCGTCCTTCTTCGACACCCCGTTTATCTTACGAAAATCTAAACAGAACCGGTAGCTTCCGTTGGGCTTCCTCACTATAACAATGGGACTAGCCCATTCACTAAATGACGGCTCGATCGTCCCGTCCGATAACATTTTGTTCACTTCCCCCCGGATAGCCTCTTGCACTTTGGGCGACACTAAATAACACCGTTGCCTAATCGGTGCGTTTTCCCCGACGTCAATTTTATGCTCTGTGAGCGAAGTAACGCCAGGGCTTTCCGTTAATTTCGGTAGAGCAGTTGCTAAAAACTGCTCCACCT
>NW_014555834.1:0-1641 GCF_001313825.1 Dinoponera quadriceps
CAATGCGACTGAGGTTGCGTGTATCAGCGGAAAAAAAGGCTTTTTTCAGTTGAACGAGGGGTCACCAGTGTGGAGATTTAGAAGGGGAGGAATCTAGGCATGTGCCCACTGAGTACTCGGCACAGAGATTAAGAAAGACTCCTTTATTACGTAGAGAAACACTACAACGATGCAACTCTAACGGCGGGCTAGTCTCCACTGTTCTTCTGCCGCACAGCGACAAAGGACTAGACGTGCAGTGACAAAAGACTAGCTCGCTGGCGTGTGGTGGGGGGCGAGCTCGCATGCAAGCGAGATAGAGTATGGCCGCCACAATCTGCTTCACTGAGGGCTAACTTGTGCGGAAAACACCAAATTAATGTGATTAGCAAATTGCCGATTGAAACATCCCCAGAAACTTGGAAGGACCACTCAAACACATCGAGTTGTATCAGGTTGTGTTCTTAATGTATCAATAACTTATGAATTATTTATGTTATTTTGGCAAGGCCTTAAACAATGAGCCAACAATTCATTCATATGCAATTTAAGATGCCACCCTTTTTGTTAATATGTCCTGACTACAAATAATTCATAATATATAACAATCATACCGGTGATATGATATTGTCACTAGTAACATTAAGTATCGTCGATGTCAACGAGATTTGGATTTATCAGTATTGAAAAAATAATCTTACATGAAAAAAATTTTCGCAAAGCATACAAGGCGTTGGAAATATGTTTCGAGCATACAACGCGATACATTTCCATCATACCCCACGCTTCAGAGAATGATTCTGGAATTTAGTTACTCTCGGTACTAAAAACAATGCTATTTCGAAGCAACGCGGATGCAAATATGTTATGTGGAAGTAAAATTTTGTTTAATCTGCTTCACCGAGGGCTTATTTTTACTTTAAACGCTAAATTAATGTGAGTAGTAGATTGTGGATTGAAACATCCCTAGAAAGAACGAAGGACCAATCAGAAACGTCGAGTTTTATCAGGGTGTTTTTTTGATGCATGAATATCTTATGAATAATTTATATAATCTTGTCAAGAGCTTAGACAATGCGCCAACAATTCATTCAGATGCCATTTTAGATTCAATCCTTGCTTTCTATAAGTACTGTTTACAAATAATTGATAATGTATTAAAGTCATAACAGAGAAATTATATTGCTACTAGTAACATTAAATTTCGTCGATGTCAACGAGATTTGGATTTATCAGTATTGAATAAATATTCATACATGTTTAAGTGTTCAGAAAGCTTACAGGACAGTGAAAATATTCCTCGAGCGGACCGCGCGATTGCATTCCACCGCACCCAACGCTGTGGAGATTTACCTTAATATTTAACAACTTTTGGTATTTGCACCGAAACAATGCCATTTCGAAGCAACGCAAATAAGCTGCGTGGGAATAACATGTGATTGAATCCGAGTGATTGATTAAAGTAAAACTTTTGTGAAAAACACGATATTAGGTTAAATATGATTTGTCAATTGAAAGATCCCTAGAGAGAGCAAAGGACCAATCAGAAACGTCGAGTTGAATCACGGTGTGTTCTTGATGGATGTATTTTTCACGTATTAATTGGAGAACAATATCAACTTTAGATTGTGTGTCCGCTTGTGTTTAAAACTATTTATATTT
>NW_014555835.1:0-501 GCF_001313825.1 Dinoponera quadriceps
TGTATATCAAGCAAAAACTATTGTTTAGGCTAGATTTTGAGACTAGATTATTTTTCTCGAATTGCATGAACTTTAGCAAAAAATTCGTCAGAACAAAAAAGTCTTAAAATTAGTCAAGGAATGCTCTCAAATTTTTTCGGAATTTTTTGCGACACTTTTGGAAAATTGGATTTTCCGGATTTTCAGATAATCAAAAAATTGTTATAGAAAATTTTGGAAAAATTTGAGAGTGTTCCCTGGCTCATTCCAAGACATTTTTGATCTTAGGAATTTTTCGCCAAAGTCTATAGTTTTCTAGAAAAAAATTCGTCAATTTGAAAAACACAATTTCTCATTTAGGCCGCCATTTTGCTTCACCAAAAAATTTTCAAGGCACATCTGACCATACCAAATCAAATTTTAGATCGTTATTCCACCATCTAAACCAGTTTGAAAAGTATAAAGAAATGTACAGTGGTCGAAAAATCGTTTTTAACTAGATATCGTAACGAAGAAAGACGT
>NW_014555835.1:644-6568 GCF_001313825.1 Dinoponera quadriceps
TTATGCCATTTGGGCCGAAACGGGTGAAATAAGCATCGTGAACCGTATTATATGAACATTGCGCAAAACTCAGAACAAGAAGATGCAATTAGAGATATTAAAGAAGAATTGTGTATTTAATCATTATAAATCATTTATAAATCAATGTCTGGAAATCAATGTCTAGTCATAATAAATCAATGTCTAGTCATAACATTGTCATCAAGATTTGATAGGATTAACTACAGTAGCAATAGATAATGTTATTGAAATTGATTCATTTCTGTTTGAATTATTCTCAGGTGTTAGGCCGGAAAGAATTTGATCACAGATGCAGCTGCGCAAGGACAATCTATAACTTTATTTTTATATCGTAGTGTATCGCAAAAATTTGCAATGGTAGAAATGTTCTCGATTCTGATGATAATTTATAATTATATGTTGCTCTATTTGATTGGATCAGTCGTCATAATAATATAATAATTCATATTATTCCTCATTCATCGCAGGTTCCATTGCACGACAGGTAATAAAAAAAAAAATTAAAAAACAAAACAAAAACATAAAAAAACAAAAAAACAAAAAACAAAAAAAAGGGATATAAACGCCTACTGACAACCTCCACGCGGTACATTCTAGTATACAATTAGAAAGCTAATGTCAGAGGTAAATCATATAACTATAGATGAAAGAATGGAGATTCGAATTCGGTCATTTGCAGAATTTATTTATTCATTCTTCCCCCAACTCAGTGCGCCCAGGGTTTTGTGGGTTTGGAGGTTAGGTTTGATTGTTAGTGAAAATAAAAAATGTTTACGAAATTCATTATATCAAAACGGAGCTGCAAACCAAATTTTGGCTTATTTCATTATTTAGTTCCTAACAAAAAAGTTATTTTGATAAAAATCACTTTTTGAGGTTATGTTTCAGCGGCGGCAATGAATGCTAGTGTTATATATATCTTTATATTTTCTCTTTTAATAACCTTTCCATTGATATACAATTTATTTTTTAGCTATCGTGTTGAAACAGTTTTCTTATTGTGCTCTTGTTGGAATAGTCATTGTGAAATTCATGCATTTTAAAAAAGTTTAAAGTTACATATCTCGGTGGAAAAAAAAGATATTTGAGCAAACTTAACGGCATTTGAAAGAGCAAGACTTACACTTTAAAATGCTCTATATAGTTTTCCTGGAGAAAAATATATTACGATGTTACGTAACCTCAAATATAGGCAAAAACCGTGTTTTTGGCACTTTTAGGTTAGAATATCTCAAAATCCTGACATGTTAGAGCAATTCTGAGGCCGGATTCGGTTTCAGCGCCGAAAACTCTTCGGGAAACCATATATCATTTGTTTGTGCAAAAAAAAGCGATTTTCTGTAACACTGTGTAATTAACAATATTCCATTATTAATTTGATCTTGCTATTAGCTGGTGAATTATTATCATAGCCCCAGAATGAAATAATAGAATACCTTAGTTGCTTTTAGATTCCACCAGATTCCACCAGTGATCTGGTAAAGAGCGCGAGCGTGGCATGGTAGATAACGTACCCGTCTAATATGCTAGATGTGCCGAGTCTAATTCCCGGCAGAGGTAGAACATTTTTCATACGTTCGTAGCTCCCCTTCGGTAGTCTGGCAAACTACCAAGATTATTCATGCCAAGAAAACTTCTTTCCAAAAATTTGCCGTTCGAAACTGGCGTTTAAACTGTAGGTCCCGTATACATATGTATAATCTGTGTGTGCACCATATGCATTCGTGAGAGAGAGAGAAAGAGAGAGAGAGAGAGAGAGAGACAGGTAGGCCTTGATCCGACTTTAGGCTGTAGCGCCATTGATGATAATGTGAGCTGGTTAAACATGTTGGAGCAGCATAAATTAAGAAGCGTCGTTTAGCAGAAAATATTACATCAGTTACAAAGCTGTTTGCAGCGCAGTGCAAAATGTTTCATTAAAATAATTCTCACTTTTTACCTTTTTTCGAGCTTATTAATTTCGATTAAATTCGATCCAGCAATCATCACCTTCAAATACAGGGTTTTTCAACAAGAGTGTTCGAAACTAAAGTTAAATAAAACACACAATTATCATTGGAATAAAATTAATTTTTTTTTATTTGTAAAGTAGGAAGTAGTAAGTTTATGTGTGCACAAGGATATCGGACAAATGACCGCCTCGTAATTTTTTGCTGACTACGATTCTTCTGTCAAAATTTTTAATCACATGTTCACACATTGTGGGCTCTATCTCACCGATGACACGACAAATTTCATCTTTCAATTCCGGAATCGTTGTGGGATTATTCTTATAGACCTGCTCTTTAACGTAGCCCCAAAGAAAATAATCCAGGGGTGTCAAATCACATGATCTGGGTGGCCAATTGACATCACTGTTTCTGGAAATTATGCGCTGCGGAAAGGTCTGATTCAGTAAATCCAATGTTTCTCGGGCTGTATGGCACGTAGCTCCGTCCTGTTGAACTTTATATGCTTTTAAAGACAAATCTTTTTGCAAAATACGCCATAATGATGTTTTAGAGATACCCATTTGTTGAGAACGGCGTGGAATCGATGTGTTTGGGTCATCGGCAACACTTTCACTGACAGCATCAATATTCTCCTGTGATCTGGCTGGACGACAGCGTGTTGTTTTTTTTACGTTTTCTACTGATCCAGTGGACTCAAATTTGGCAATAATTCGACCAATATGTTGCTCAAATGGACGATGTTGTGGAGTGTAAAATTTATGCAATTTACGAAATCCTTTTTTGTTTGATCGTCCATTTTCATAATACAATTGAACAATCTAAATGCGTTGCTGTAATGTATATCTTTTCATGGTTAAAAACTTACTACTTTCTACTTGTCAGCTGTCTAGTTTGCTTGTCGCTGTCAATGAAATACATGTGAAAACTAACCTCACTTTTTCGAACACTCTTGTTGAAAAACCCTATAGCAGGAATATCAATCTTCAAATTTTTAACAAATAGGAATACCTTCAAAGTTTTTGAAAGCTCCATGTCTTATCAGCGTGCGAACATTTAGCGCTGCAAATGCCCGGTCACGGCCTCTGACGTCGCGCGCAATAACACCAACATCTGCGATAACCGTCGCTAAACATAAGTCTGCGCCAAGCGAGTCATTGTCACACACACACACACATGCGCGCGCGTGCACACGCACACGCACACACAGCGTAAGCTGTGCGTCGAATTTTTCACAGATACCGATCTAAATTGACAATATCGTAGAGATTTTCTTACGTTCGTGGTTTACATTTTCGTAATCTACAAAGCAAACCTGAGGTGTGCCTTGTGACACTGCGCACAAAAGCTTAGGGTCCGCGTCACTCTACTATCTATAGAAAATCTTATAAATCCCCTCATTTCTGCTGCTGTATTAAAATTCAAAATCGATCTGTTACCTTCACGCCTTCTAAACTTACTATCCCACCGATCATGCTCGTTGTACGAGATGAGTTTATGTTACGAGATTTTCAGATATCATGTGCAACTCAGATAAACTAAAACTTTCTGTTCCTTGAGAACGAATGTGCATGATCCGTTTCTCACCAGATCTCTGCAAATCTGAGAACACTGTGGAACGTTAAGTCAGTTGATTTTCCCACCGAAAATGCTGACCATCGCTACTACGAGAGAAAGAGGAAGACAGAAACAGAGGTCATAAGTAAGAACTCCATTTTCGCGGCAGTTAGTCCAGTTCAGTTCAATCGCGGCTCTTGGTTCAGATTGCAGTCAGTCCTTGCAATCAATCCTCGCGATATTTCAAACCAGACTTCGCGGTTCTCAAAAATCAGTTTTACTCAATCTTCGTGGTTATCAGTCAGTTTTTTGGGCTGTCTTAATTAGTTTCAAATCAGTCTCGCAAATCTTTTCAGTTAGTTTTTCTGAAGTCAGTCTTTGCAGTTTTCAGTTCTCTGTCTTTTCAGTTTTTTTAGTCTTTTCAGTCTTATCTTGTAGGTCATTTTGAGTCTTCGTCAATAACAAAAAATTTGTGTCGTTAATAAAATCTGTAGAGTCTCGGAAAGTGCCATATATTGTGCGAATCGCCTGCCTTACGGGTTATGAAATCTTCTTCCGCCGCCAACCTGAGTTGCCTCAACCAGGCTGCCTGTCTCCCTATTTCTCCGAAGGCTATGTATATATCTCAACTCTTCATTTTGGATTAGCTGATATCAATGTAACTCTATGTCAATACATCAATACAGCGCAGTACTAAATTTAATGCGATTACTTCGGGTCATAGAGAAAATTCTGTTGCCACCTCAAAAGAAAATAGTCAAAATTTCCTTCACGGATATAATTGATACATTATGGGTACCTTGGGAATTACGAATTCCTTTTTTCTCTATATGATTGGGAAGCAGACGGACTTCGGGCAAGCGCTATTGTAAAAAGTATAAGATTACGATGGCTCGCCGTTAAACGCGCTATATGTTTCCCCACGCGTCTTTCATCTTCTTTCATCTTCACGTAAAGCACGTAGTTTTATTACATTCTGGGTACCCCGGGAACAACGAATCCTTTTTTTATGATCAGGAAACAGACGGATTTGAACAAACGTTATTGTCAAAAAGATACGATTACACGCCGCCAAAAGCGTCAAGAGTTTTCCAATGCTTCTGCGATTTTATCTGTCTTCAAACTTAGTCGATAGGACTCAAGCCTTTTGTTGGATTAGGTTCTTAGGATCGTTTATAACATCCAGAAGATATTAGAAATTTTCCAAGGTATCCGTATTTCCAATCCTTTATATCCGTTTTCCAGGCAAACTCGTCTAATTGGCGATCGTCATTCGCCACTCTCAAAAATCTTCCCTATATAAACCTCACTCTCTCGCCGCGAGCACTCTTTGCCCGTTTGACTACTGTAGCGTATTATCGTTTTCAACATCTTTTGCGTTCGTGGAATTACGGCTTCCGCCACGACTTAGCCTTTGTTGTTCGGATCGGGATCTCTCCAGTCCCACCTGTTTTGTGAAACTTGCTGTGCGTGTGACTCCGAATTTCTTATAGATATTCGTTTCGATATTTCGATAATTAGTCCCAATATTAGAATTGCTCGATTTAACCGTAGTCACTCAGTGTCAGTGAATCAGCCAGTGTCAGTCAGTCAGTGTCAATCAGTGAATTTAACTATCATCTTCACTTCGTCTTCTGCTGCCGAACAACTGGCTCTGCAAGTCGGAATCTCTTAAGTGAACTATTTCTCTCGATATTCCGGGATCCCATAAATTTGGTACACTACGATCACCAAACCCATGTTCTACGTATTATTCGCCACAGTTCATTTATCTAAATTGTAAGTCTCTATTTCATATTTAAACATGACTTTTAATCATTTCAATTCAATCTCCAATCCAACTTTACTCCTCAAAACACACACATACACTGCGTAATTATTATCTTCCTTCTATTATATAATGATAATTTTCCCGCCATACCGATACGTTAAACATTTACGAGGTCTGTTCAAAAAGTATCGCAAATTTTGAATTTCCGCGGGTTACGTATATTTGATTTTCGATTTTTTTGTGGCGTTATGTTGGTACTCATGTCCCTCATTTATGCCGACAAGTTCGGCCATTTTGAATATTCAGTTTATCTTTGACAGCTGTTTTGCTTGGACGTGTTTTGGCTCGTCTTCGATTTTTGCCTATTCCAAAAAATGAATCAAAGAATCTGTATCAAATTTTGTGTGAAAAACAAAATTAAGTGCGCGGACGCATTCCGAATGTTGACTGTGGTATATGGTGAAGCTACCTTGGACCGAAGCAACGTTTATCGGTGGTACAAAATGTTCTCAGAGGGCCGAGAAGATGTGAACGACGAAGAGCGTGCCGGACGCCCGAGCACGTTAACAACAGACGAAAACATTGATGAAGTGAAGAAAATAGTATTGGCCAATCGTCGAATCACC
>NW_014555835.1:6650-18068 GCF_001313825.1 Dinoponera quadriceps
CAAGTGTATAATATCTGATGGGGATTACTTTGAAGGAGACAAAATAGATATTCATGAATAAATAAATAATTTTTGAAAAAACACAAAATTCGCGATACTTTTTGAACAGACCTCGTATATATATTGTTACGTCCCGAGGTATCCCGGAACTCTCTTCTTACCCAGTTTTCTATCGCTCTGCTTTTCCCGTCTCCTTTCTCTGAAATCTTCTTTCATCCCGGTAGTCGCCTGTTGACATTGTACCGTTCCTGCTTCCAAAACCAGTTATGATGTATGTTTGTAATCCCGACCGTATCGTTGTTATATTTTGTTTCATTAAAATAATTTTCACCTTTTATTTACTTTTATTTACTGATTTTCGAGCTTATTAAACTCAATTAAATTAAATCAGGCAGTCACTCCCACCGAATAGCAGAAATATCGTTACGCACATTGACCACCCATTTTAAGCAAAATAAGAATCATTAAGAATCAGCCTTGAAGGCTCCGTGAGCGGGACTTATAAGCGCTCGAGAACCCCGCGTCACTTAACATTTATAGAAAATCTCATAACTCCCTTCATTTCTGTTATTGTATTAAAATTCAAAATTGATCCAATAATTCCGCGCCTTCTGACCTTATTGTACCATCGATCATGCCCGGTGTATGAAATAGGTTGTGTTATGCGATTTTTAGATATCATTTACGATTTAAATATACTAAATTTTTCCGCTCCGTGAGAACCGATGTGCATGATCGGTCTCTCGTCTTATCTCTGTAAACCTAAGACCACTGTGGAACACCAAGCCCACCAAGTTCCCACCGAAAATGTTGACCATCACAGTTGCAGAAAGAAGAGGGCGACTAGGACGAGACTATAAATAATAGCCTCATCTTTAAGCAGTCAATAGTAGTTTTTCCTATCAGCCAGCTTCAGTTTGGTCAGTCAATTCTTAATTCTTTGTTTTCCGAGTCAGTCTCGCGAGTCCTTTCAGTTCAGACTACAGCCAGTTTTTCTCTGCGAGTCTGATCCGTGCAGCCACGAGTGTTCTTAATTCAGTTCTGGTGACTTCTCGAGTTAGTTTTTTTCAAGTTTTACCAGCGCAGCCGTGCTTCATAGTTAGTCATTTCAAGGGAACTCAAGCCGCTACCCGCTCTCTCTACTTACAAAGGCGTTGTAATTAACTCGACCTATTACTATTTCGGGTTAGCCGACATCGAATGTAAATTAATATTATATTATTATTATTTCGAGGACCATTATCGCTGAAACTATATTGTCCCGTTGTAAATCTTCATTTAATCTCGTCGCGACATAGCAAAAAAGAAACACTGTTGCCATCTCGACGTGAAAATTATCGAAATTCGCCGAAACAATAATAAATTATTTATCTTTTTAATTTTATTTGATTGTTGTTTTCTCTAATAATCTTATTTATTCCGCGATTCTACTTCAAAACCACACGTAAAACTTTCCCACCTTCCCTCTTGGCTGTTAAGCGTGGTGGACTCCATCCCGCTACGCATGTCACGGACCGTCCAGGACGTGACAATATATACGAAGACGGTCTGATAAGTAATAGGATTTAAAATGAAAACGTAATATTTTGGAAAAATTTCGATTTATTTTCAACATAGTCCCCTTTCATGTATACACTTCTTCCAACGGTGCTGTACCTTTTTAATCTCTTCTGAAAAGTATGATTTTTCAAACTCTGCAAAATAGGCATGTATCTCAGTTATGACCTCCGAATTCGACGTGAATTTCTTCTCTGCGAGCCATTCTTCATGTTGGGAAACAGGAAAATTTCGCTGGGGGCCAAATCTGGAAAATACGTCGGATGGGTGAATAGTTCGTATCTCATTTCAACCAGTTTAGCTGTAGCGATTGCGAATGAATGTGCTTGTGCATTGTCGTGATGGAACAGGACATTCTTTTTTGCAATATGATGCCGTTTCTTTTTCAGTTCCACGTCGAATCGTCCCAGCAAATCACTGTAGTATTGCCCCGTTATAGATCTTCCCTTCTCCAAATAATAGATGATGATTACACCGCGGGAATCCCAGAATACAGTAGCCAAGATTTCTCTGGCCGATGGGGCCGTTTCAGCCTTCTTCGGAGCACTTTCGCCAGGTAAAGTTTACTGTATAGGTTGCTGCTTGGTCTGGTATATAGTGATGGATCTACGTTTCATCTGCAGTCACAAAACGACGTAGAAACTCCGTTTGATTGCGCTGAAACAACTCCAAACACACGTCGAAGTGACTGTCCGATTTCGTTTTTGGCCCATAGTGAGCAACATCGCGGCACCCATCGCGCCAATAGCTTTCTCATATGCAATATATCATGTATGATATATCCTGTGGGTCCTTTCGAGATCTTTACCGTGTCTGCTATCTTATGCATCTTCACCCGACGGTCGGCCCATATGATATCGTGCACTTCTTCGACAAAATCGACGGTAGTAACCTCTTTTGGCCGCCCGGAATTGTCATCATCAAAGACATATGTGCGACCACGGCGTACCATCTAAAAACAGTGCTTTTAGAAGGAGCAACACCCCCGCAAACGGCTTACAATTTTATTTGGACTTCTTCACACGTTTTCTCATTAAAATAAAGAAAACAAATTGTTACATCCTGGAAGAGAACGCAACGGCCGCACACGCAAATTGCGTGCCCCAAACGTACCCGAATGCCGGCAGTGCAGGTCAGAGACCGGAAGGGTCACTTTACTCTGACGCGAGCGTACGCAGGGTGGTCCTAATTTAGGTCAAGGTACCGAAACCCATTACCTGGGATGTGACCGCGAATGGAATAATTGGGGAAAGGGTAGTGAACGCCCGATGGTATAAATATTAAATAAAATGTGAAAATTAAAGTGACAATTTCGATATATATTCTTTGTCTATGGGTGACATTACAATGTTACAAGAGCGGTAAGGTTACAATATAAAATATCATACGGCGCGGTTACAATAATCAATTCGGTGTGTACGTATGTGAATGTAGCAGATTGTTTACCGAGAGTGTTTTAAAGGGAGGGTAAGGAGTTAGGAGTAGGTGGTTCAGAAGAGGAAGTAGGGGAATCGTACGGAGATGGAGATGGGTCTGGGATCCGTCTGGTGTAGGGGAACGCGAAGGTGGATTAGAATAATATGGGGGAGAAGGGCAGGCGAAATCCAGGGGTAAGGTGAGGGAGTATCGCGATAGGGTTGTATACGAGAGGTTGGTGGTTGGTAATTGGGATCTGGCGAGTAGGAAGGAGCGAGAGGGGAACCGCGAAGTATTGACAGGGTATTCCCGTCAGAAGGGGTTGGTGACTGTGAATTCCTATCAGGGGTTAAGAGCTTGGAAAAAGCTCTGAGCTATGCGGCTAAGGTATCGTCGCCAGCCTCGTTTAAGTCTCAAAGTACGAGCCTGAGGGCCTCGAGCCTATCCTCTCCACGTAGGGTATTTACTACGATATGGGAGGTATTAATATGCGAAGGAACGGAGCAAATGTGGATGAATATAAACGGAGGTGGGTACTTACTCGTACTCGTACTGGATTGCAGATGCGGAACTTTCTCAGACGGCTGGTACTTCTTTCGAGAGTTGGATCGTCTGGTCGTTTGAATGGTTGCACTCGTGGTATTATTCAACTCAGACGGTCGAACTATTTGCGAAATATCTGAATGACTATTTATAAAAACTGCCGAATCACTCAGTGAAGAGTTCGCGAAGCTAGAGCCTCCGGACTGATCGTGGTGTGAATATCTAAGGCTAAGTCGCTATATAAGAATTGCAACAACGACACGTGACGATGGTCCAGCGAGCCAGGAAAAAGAGGTAAGAAGTGCTCGCGGCAAGAGAGTGAAGTTTATATAGGGAAGATCTTTAGGGGTGGTAGATGACGATCGCCAATGAGAGGAGCATGCGTGGAAGACGGTTACTCTGGAAAATTCCTAGTGTCATTTGGTTGACATAAATAATCTTAAGAACCTAATCGTAGAAACCTAATCGCATCGAAGGGCCTTTGTTCCACCGTCTGTATACAAAGGCGGATAAGATCGCAGACGCATTGGGAGGCCCCTTGACGCATTTAGGCGACGTGCGAACGTGTCATTTTATAGCAGCGCTTGCTTAAGTTTGTTTGTTTTATGATCATAAAAAAAAGGAATGCGCTTAGGGTGACGGACGCTGGAAAATATACGACGCGTTTGACGACGATCAATCGTAACCTTATCCCTTTTTCGATAGCTCTTCCACGGAGTCTGTCTGCTTTTCAAATGTACTTATATAAAAAAGGAGTTCATTGTTTCTGAGATACTTAGGACGTAACAAAATCACCAAACGATATTGCTCTTTTTCCGTATTGACGACAATGGCTGAGGCGTCCACTTTAATTGGCTGCCAACCAAAAACTAATGGACGGATAAGGCTAAAATTTTGACAGGCATTGTGTGAAAAATGGGGCTATATGATGGTTCAACCGGTTTTGCTACAGTGGCGTCACCATGCACAAATCCTACTACTTATCAGGCCGCTTTCGTATATACGAGGTCTGTTCAAAAAGTATCGCGAATTTTGTGTTTTTTCAAAAATTATTTATTTATTCATGAATATCTATTTTGTCTCCTTCAAAGTAATCCCCATCAGATATTATACACTTGTGCCAACGTTTTTTCCAATCCTCGAAGCACTTCAAAAAATCATTTTTTGTGATCTTGTTCAGCTCCTCCTTCGATGCCGTCTTTATCTCCTCAATCGTAGCGTAGCGTCGTCCTTTCATGTGCCTCTTCAGTTTCGGGAACAAGAAAAAGTCACAGGGGGCCAGGTCTGGGGAATACGGTGGCTGCGGCATCATTAGTGTGTTGTTTTTGGCCAAAAATTCGCGCACAAGCAACGATGTGTGAGCAGGGGCGTTGGTACAAATTTCGTGGCGACACGTCTCATGCCCAAATCATTAGTAAAAATCGAATGGCACGAGCCAATCGATATGTTTAGGTTCTCAGCAACTTCTCTAACCGTGATTCGACGATTAGCCAATACTATTTTCTTCACTTCATCAATGTTTTCGTCTGTTGTTAACGTGCTCGGGCGTCCGGCACGCTCTTCGTCGTTCACATCTTCTCGGCCCTCTGAGAACATTTTGTACCACCGATAAACGTTGCTTCGGTCCAAGGTAGCTTCACCATATACCACAGTCAACATTCGGAATGCGTCCGCGCACTTAATTTTGTTTTTCACACAAAATTTGATACAGATTCTTTGATTTATTTTTTGGAATAGGCAAAAATCGAAGACGAGCCAAAACACGTCCAAGCAAAACAGCTGTCAAAGATAAACTGAATATTCAAAATGGCCGAACTTGTCGGCATAAATGAGGGACATGAGTACCAACATAACGCCACAAAAAAATCGAAAATCAAATATACGTAACCCGCGGAAATTCAAAATTCACGATACTTTTTGAAAAGACCTCGTATATATTGTGACGTGTTAGCTTGTAGGGCGTCCATCACAGCGCTTCCTGTCCCATAAGCGGGTCGAAAGCGTGTATATTTTTAATCAGAACGTGTGCAATAGCCGCGTGTGACTAAACGGCGAAAGAGTGAAGATCGCAGAGGAAACATTCGCCGTGGAGGAGGACAGCGAAGCGACCGACGAGAAAGGACGCAACCGCCGTGAGCATACTGTCAGGTGAATTGTCTACCTTTTAGCGTCTCATAAAATATGCCGACGCAGGGACGTCGTTGAACAAACGCTTTCTCAGATTTTACTTTTTGCAGGCTGGAAAATACTCAATGTCGGACGGGACTGGCAGGATAACAGGCAAGTAATTAAGACCGGCAGCGACAGCTCTAAGCTGACCGACTATGCTTCCGAGATCGAGCTATCATCGACGAATGCTGAGGCGCGCGTGTGTCGCGCGTAAAGATTCACGGGGGATGAAACGACTGGGGCGATCGTTGGTGCCTTCCGTGTATGAAGTGCCGGGCATGATATAGCGAGCAACTCTCCGTGTGCGTTGCAAAGAAATAACAAGCCAACGACGATCGAGCGTGCGAATGCGATGGAAGTTGTGCTGCTCGTTGTAATTGTGAGCGAGAGCCGGTGTCGTTCTGATTGAGTGTAGTTCCCGCCGTAGTTACTAAAGCAAAAAGATATTTAATTGCTGTCGAGGGCAGCGAAGGGGTTAATCGTGCTTCATCTGCGAGGCCAGCCCTTCAAATGAGCGGCGATCGTAAATCCGAGATTTATTGTAATCCGCCGGAATCGCTTCGCGTAACGAACGGGCTGCTTGGCGCCGTAAAACCGCTATTGTAACCGTCAGCATACCGCCGTGGTAAAAGTCCCGCGTGCAAGCCATATAATCCGTGGACCGTTGATCATCGAGCGCGAGCATTAAAGCCGCTGAATATTCGCGGAATCGGGACGGAGGGTCAAAACGGGAAAGGATCGAGGGCCTTGGGTCGTGGGTAACGGACGAGGTGACGGACTTAACTGCAGGGACGTCGTTTTATTTTCAGGGAGTGGGCAAGCAGAGTCGCAGTTCGGGGTCGTATCAGATTAAATGGACGGTAACGCGGTCATTCGGTCATGTTGTATCGCCGGGATATTGTTTTGTCTCGCCTTCAGAGTGTATTATCGCGGGAACATTCTAATAGCGACTCGGAGATATCTTATTTCGGTAGCGTCATTTCGCAAATAAAAGTAGGAGCATTGAATACGTTGAGGAACTCGGGCTCCATACTTTCTATGTACTTTCAAGACCGCAGTCATAACGGTGTGAAATATATTTGTCTCTGCCATTAAGACAAGTGGGAGTCATTGTTAAACAGTTTCCATCGACCAAAGTATCGCCTCAAGACCCACCGCAGTAGTTGAGCAATGTGTGTCTCAAACCTTGTGGCGTCGGGCGGGGTGCAGGGAGCGGGGAAGAACTAATCTTCCCCGCTCCCCGCACCCCACCTGGCACCCGGGTTCAGTTTCGCTCTGCGAGATGTCTTCCGTGTTGCTCCGCGACACACGCGCGCGTAATTCTTCGTAGTTGATGTTAGGTCGTGTACGTGGACTCTCTCTCTCTCTCTCTCTCTCTCTCTCTCTCTCGCGTGATTCGCAATATATCGATATGACGCGCGCGTTTGGTATTTTGTTTTGATGTGAAAGAAAAAAAGGAAAGAGGATGAGAGATAGATAGAAAGAAAGAAAGAAGACAAAATATGTGTGTTTAATTATTTGTTTTTATTGTATGTGCAGAGACGCGGCATCGGGTGATACTTTGTAATGTCCCCACGGGAGAGTCGCGCCGCTCGCGGAATCGGGTATTACGTAAGGCTTGTCGTCGTGCGGACTTAGAGCAAGTTTTCTTTCCGACATGGTGTACACTTCGTGCAATCTCGAACTTATGCACGATTGACGGGTCGTGTGTTCCGTCGCGTCGCGCAAACGTCGCGTGTAATCGTCGAATGTGATTTGCTGCGCGACGATGTGTCTGTACACCCCTTTTATTCTTCGTGTCCTCGCGACCGTCCACCCGATGGGCATACATCTTCGCTTGTAATCCGACGAATTTGCTCATGATCGCGCCGCAATTTTTGTCCTTCATAAGACCGGGCACGCGCTTGTTCGCGCGCGGCATATCGTACGCATTGGCCGACGGATCGCTCGTGTCGAATCGCGCTAGATTGCGCCGCATACATTCGTACGGATTCGTCGTCGTTGTGTTTGTGACGATGTGATAAATCATATTGTCAGTGTCGGTGTACAATAGACGACAGTACGACGAATCTTTATTAGTAATATTATCGTCGATGTGGCGATACAGCGGCAGCATGTAATCTTAGTGAACTTTGTACACGCGCGTCTTCGAGATTTCGAGTATGCACATGCCCACGTATATCGGTTTCGTAAATTGTACGCGCAGTCGGCACAACTCCACGGCCATTAAATCTTCGGAAAAGATGCTCCGGCTGTGGAAATTCGGTTTCGCGATCAGCGCCTCCAGGCCGTAACGTCCGTCCCAGCGCGTCACAATACGCACGTCCAGGTGTTCGCGCACGTTTTCCATTTGCCGAATACCGCGTTGTTTATGAGCTTGTAGAGATTATTCTCCAACGCTTTGGACGCGCCGATGCGAAAGTCCGTGTTGAGTTCAACGTAGCCGCGGAACCACGGTGATTGCGCGAATCGCAAGGCGCGGTGAATTCGCGTCAGGAAAGGAAGAGCCCGTGCGCTATGCATTGCTGCAGACATCGATAGTGAATGACGTAGCGCGATTTATCGCGCAGTGTGGTCAGTAATTTTTTGTTGTTGCTGCGGCTACGCTCAGCGGGCGGGCATTCGCGCGTCGGGCAAAACGGCAGATCCGCATGAGCGTCGTGCAGTTCATGCGGATACGCGATATCGACCTCCAGGATATAACCGATCGCTGAAATCGGCGAAACGGACGTTACGTCTAGGCGCAAGATATCGGTATCGTCGAGCCAATGAAAGTCACCGTAAGGCAGGGGTTCGGACATTGCCCAGACGTACAAATTGTTCACATCGTAATACATTAGATACGATTCGTAAGACGCGTCCTCGCTGCTGCTGCTCGATCTGTCCGACATATATCGATTGTTGGCGCGCGCGTATCTGTTCGAGCATTGGCTAAGTCCGCCGCGTATACCGCGTTCTATGAACAGCACCATGTCGATGTCGGTCAGTAATTCGAGACGCACATTGGTGTGTTCTAGCATGGCGTCCCACGTGTAGCCCGGCAGAGTGTAATAATGCGCCGGGTCTAAGCCGTAACTGTCGGTGCACACGTCGCGAAAGTTCTCGAAGATATCAGCCAGCAGCATTACGTCCGTTTTCAAATACAGATCGCTGTACTCCCCGAAATTGCGTACGTCGAATCGTCTCCACACGGTCTCGGCGTGTTCGTAGTCGGCCTCGCTGACAATTTCGTTGCTCAACGAACTGTAGAAAGCGTCACGTGACGGTAATTCGGTTTCCGTTAATTGCGCGGCACTGTCGATGTATTCTAACGGAAACACACCATTGCGTGTGAGCAGCGCGAAATCACTTGCGGTTAGGTGCGAGAACGTCGATCGTATCGCGCGTAGTTTATCCTCGTCGAGAAACGAGGCCAATTTATCGAGGCTCGTGCTGAGAAATCGGAACGAATCTACGAAACGTAGTTTCACCCGCTGTCTCCACTTGACGCGTGCGCACTTGATGTTTTTCGTGAAGGACAGGTACCTTTCCTTGTTGATCGGCAGCAGATCGACGCTGCCTTCGAACGAGTTGGCTATTCGCTCGATTATGAAGTGTGCGTCGTAACTCGATAAATTGTGAAAGAACGCGGGGATGATATGCGAATTGCGATAATTGAGATTGCAGCGTGAGTGTGCGGGGCCTCGGTAACGACTCGTTAGATGACAGTGATCGCGCATTGTCGTCGTCGTCCGATTCGAATGGTCCTCCGCATATGTGGCAGCGCGCGTCGACGCTGGCGAAATCGCGTTCCTCCGTCGGGGTTAGTTTCTTCATAGGTTTTATGTTTGCGGACAGTAACGTGTACGCGTGCTCCGCAATGGCGCCGAGTTCGTCGACAAACCAAGAGATGCAGTCGTCTCCGCGACGAAAGTGAAGACCGGAAGCGAGTTTGTCGTCGTCGTCGAGCGCGCAGCACAAATAATAGCCCACGCTGAACGCTTTGTGATGTTGATACGCGTAAGAGCCGCTGTTGACAACGGGGACCTCTTCGTTGTTCTCTCTTTTTTCCAATATGCATTCCATATCCGCATAGATAACCAATGGCGTTCCTTTCTACCGTAATTGCGATGAGTGAGCCATTTGTTCTCGTTGTTTGGCAATATGATAGCGTAATTGTTCATGACACCGCAGTCGACGCTGTGAGCGATCAGTTTGTCACGCGTGTAGAAGTAATGAAGACATCTGTAAGATAAAAAGGAAGAAGAAGAAGAAGGATACATTTTGTATTTCAAAAAAACATTTATTATATTTTTCTTCCTTGGGGTGAGAGAAGGAGGAGGAGATATTACCGTACCTTTCGCAGATGTGTTTCCTTCGCGTATTTCGACTTATTTGTGATGATAGTAATCGATACAGATCTTTTATCCACGCGAAATGACATGTGACGCGAGTATTGTCAGTATCATTATTATTATTATTATTATGTGCTGGTGTTGTCAGGTATAATAAATTTACATGAACGTCTCTCTTATTGTCGGTGAGGCGCAGAGGAACGATATCTGTGGTGTTCTTTTTTTTCGTCCACCTTCTCCCTTTTGAGAAGTGAACACATTAACGGACAGTTCATTAAGACGTTCGAATCAAGCGATTTGTTTCAATGTCATCGGAAACTCGATGCCATTGAGTTTCAATACTGTTGAATAATGCAGATATTGGCTGCATCTCTCCGCGTGATGATTCACCGGATAGAGAGCGGCGGTCATCGCCCACGCGAAACTTGCGTTATTGTTCGTACGCAGGTTAACGATTGCATTCTTAGCTCGATATTGCACAGGTATTTGTATCCAACATCCCGCGCGCATAGGAATGTATTTGTTAATGTTCAAAAGGAGATTCAGAATGCGCGATAACGCCCAACCGCTGTCGCGTTCTTGAAAATCTTCCAAAGACGTTAAAATTCTATCGATCGCGTGTCTGGTGTACCAATCGTCGAGATCGAAGGTGCGAAACAGCGGTTGATTTTTCGTAGGGATTCCTTTAACAGTGACGTTGGTTTGTGCGATAAATTCGCCGTTAAATATAGTATAAGGTCTAGTAAAAAGTAATCCATTATTTTTGTATCAAATTGGAGGCTTTATTTATAAGTAACAATGATAGTATATAGTTACAATGATCCGATTTAGGTCAAATATGCACCGTTTTGTTTGATAACTTGTTGCCGTTTTGAAGGTAATTTCATTATGCCTCTCTCATAGAAACCCTTGTCCCTATTGGCATAAAACTGGGAAAGTCGATTTTCACGAGCTTCTCTTGAGGCGAATTTTTTACCAGCAAAAAAATTCGCCATAGACAGAAACAGGTGGTAATCACTTGGTGCCAGGTCCGGACTANTATTCACTTGGTGCCAGGCCCGGACTATAAGGTGGATGCAAAAGAACCTCCCAACCAAGCTCCCGGAGCTTCTGGCGAGTTACTATCGATGAGTATGGCCTGGCGTTATCCTGATGGAACACAATTCCTCTCCTATTGGCCAAAGCTGGCCGCTTCTGCGCGATTGCTTCCTTCAGACGGTCCAATTGTTGACAGTACAGGTCCGAATTAAGAGTTTGGCCGTAGGGGAGCAGCTCATAGTAGATAATTCCCTGCCAATCCCACCAAATACACAACAAAATCTTCCTAACCGTCAATCCTGGTTTGACCACCGTTTGCGCGGGTTTATCGCGATTCGACCACGATCGTTTTCACTTGACG
>NW_014555836.1:0-443 GCF_001313825.1 Dinoponera quadriceps
CATAAATATTGCTTTAACAGCATGTTTCAACAACATTTTTAACCAATTTTTCTAATTCTTTTACCATGAATCATGCTTGTTTCATTTGTCACTGCGGTTTCGTTTGTTATCGCGGTTTAATTCGTTATCGAGCGCAATGATTTCAAAAATCTTATAAAACCACTAAATTAAGTTCAAATATTTTCTTTTAAAATAAAGGTCTGCAATATAGCCATCCATATGGTATTCGCGACCTCCTTAACGAGGGATGTTAGAATGGACTTTTTGCCAGATACGCTCAATATTCTGCGTATGTGCTTCTATATCAGGATTCACGAAATTATAAAAGTGGTTAACAGTCAAATGCTGAAATCTTCCCGTCTCTAAGCAATTATAAGCTTTCGAACAATCAGAAATAATCGTGGCTCTCGGTAAAAAATTTGCTTTCATCGCATTCAACAATG
>NW_014555837.1:0-3771 GCF_001313825.1 Dinoponera quadriceps
ATGATTAATTTAAACCACGCATTAATCGAAAGACGACTGGAATGGGCCACAAGACATGGCAAAGTGATTTTGTTACACGACAATCCGCCGTCTCACACAGCAAAACCAGAGAAAGACACCTTGAAATCGCTTGGATGGGACATCCTTCCGCACCCGCCATACTCCCCAGACCTGGCGCCATCTGACTATCACCTCTTCGCATCAATGGGGCACGCGCTCGCAGAGCAGCAGTTCAGCAATTTCGAGGAAGTTGAAAAATGGCTCGACTAATGGTTTGCCGCAAAAGACAAGCAGTTTTTCTGGCATGGTATTCATAAATTACCTGAAAGATGGGCGAAATGTGTAGAAGCCGATGGCCAATATTTTGAATAAAATAAAAATTAATTTCCCTTGAAAATTACGTGTTTTTTTTACCAAAAAACCGGAAAAAACTTATGCATACACCTGGTATTTCAAAATCAAATAAGTATCCATCAGCACTAGCCAAGCCCCACATTTTGATTCCAAAGCTAATTGGCTTGGATCTAATAAATTGTTTCAAGGAGTATCGTCCAAAGTATTTTATCATAATTTCGTCAATTTATAGTGCTGTGGAAAATTAGCCAAATTGTAAATTTTTTTTAAATGTTTGTAAATGCTCTCACACGCCAAATTTTGTTTTCCTTGTCTTCATCAGAGGGTCTGTACAATTTCATCATTGATTTAATTTTTTCGAATTTTTTAACACCCATGGATGAGGCCACATTTCCAGCTCTCAAAAATGTATCTGTAGACCAGTAGTTTCGTTGAGACAATCTTTTATTGAAGCAACTAAAAACTATTATTCCAAGAAATGTATCTAAATCGTCCAAAGAAAGTTTATACCTGTGTAATGCAACGCATTCAATAATATAATTTTTTACTTCCAATGAAAAAAAAAATTCAAAAATTTCTGTCAAAGAACAATTTCTTATTTTGTCAAAATCTCTATTTTTTAGATGTATTTTATTTTCTAAACTATTTTCGTAACTTATTTCTCCATCAACCCAGTCATAAATATGGTTTTCTTCCAATTTTTTCTGAGAATCGGTGTATAAACTTACGACTTGTCTAAATGATTTTGAAAATCCTAAATCTATTTCTTTGTTAGCATCACTATCATCATCACCCTCAGAATCGTTACCTGATTCAAAAGAACAATCAGATTTCCCAGAATTTTCAAGTTCAGGTATCACGGTAATATCAAAATGATTATCTGCTTCCATAATTTCAATATCACTTTGATGGGTTTGCCTAGAATTTTTTTTAGCCCTAATACTCTTTCTTTTGGGCATTGTGACTGTTTTATGAATTTAGCTACTTTCTCTAACGAAAGCTTGAAAAAAGATTTTTTCCAGAAACGTGGAAAACGAGCAATTATGAGTTATATTTTAAATGTATTGAAGTATGTTAACGAAAAAGAAGTTATAGATCAAATGTAAGCAAAATAAATAAAATTATAAAATTTATTTTTCAATTATATTCTTTTTTATCAGTAAAGATTATTAGTTGTACTTTACTTTTTTCTGAAAACTTTTAGAACATAAACATTAGCGAATGCTTATGTGTTCAAAAATTCATATTAGTAGCATAATGAAAAACTGAAATTTTTAATAAAAAAGGTTTGACTTCACGAAAACAATAAATATGGATTGAAAAATAATTAAAATCAGCCATAGAACACGTCTGAACTTTTTTCAAAACGATTTGGGCCATTTTTGGCCATTTTCGAAAAATAGCCAAATTCAAAAAATCAAAAATGGCCCAAAACGTTTTGTAGAAATTCAGACTTATTCTATGGCTGATTCTAAGCATTTTTTTATCTATACATTTTTTTTTTGTAAAGTCGTTCCTTTTTGAGTAAAAAATTCACGAAATTTTTCATAGTGCTACGGCACAAAAGTGGCCATTTTGAGAAAACCAAAGCAAAAATTGATTGATTCACGACCACTTTTTTGTAAACTTTAGACATTCGGACCACAATTTCTGGTGGTTTTATAATTGTAAAAAAATCGAAAGGTTACAATAATCGATTTGAAAGAAAAACATGAAAAAAATCTCGGATTTTTTAAAAAAACCTTAAAAAAAATGAAGTTTTCCGAATTTTTATGAAAAATAAGTACGATTTTCTTAAAGAGCGACCTCGAAAACCCCCAATAAGCAAATTTGGCAGAAAACCACTAGGTTTTCTGTTTCATTTTTATGCTTGAAAATGCGTGCACAAAAATGACGTTTTGCGCGTTAATGGGTTAATACGAAATCCGATATCTTCAATGCAATAAGAAATTGTGTTCTTTGCACTATCTAATATCACACATTGATTACTAATGCCTATTGACAGTATTTTCATATACATTAAAAGTCACTTCTGACCATGTTGAATTAGCACAACTACTGACCTCTACTAGTGACCAGCGAGAATTAATTCAAACACTTAATGATAATTTTTGAGTTATTTTGTGACCGAAAAGAGGCAAACTCAATGAGAGAAATAAATATTAAAATAGTCTAAATTTTTATTGATTCTCATTACAATGTAAAATTATTAGTTTAATGAAAAAGAGTATATTAATTAATAATTTTCTCCTGCATAAATATATTTATTAACATTGGTAGTGATTTTTCAGAACTAATATTTATATCCTTACTTAGGCAATTCTCGCTTTCGATCTAATCGCGAATATAATTCGCAGAGCCTGATTTTTACGAAAAAATTGCTCGAATGTTCTATGTACGCTAGATAATAATCGACCGCTCATTTTTACATCTCGTCTTCTTCTTATTCGTACTGCAATCAAAATACATGTTTATATATTTAATGATATTATATTTGTCGAAAAGGGAAGTTGCGTATAAGGATAAAAATATTGGTTCCGGCAAATAACACCCAATGCTCATAAATACATTGGTGCAAAAAAGAATTTGTTATTAATTAATATTCATATCTTTTTTTTCATCAAAATATACTTTTCATCATATAATATTAGGTGGTAAACTTAGTTCCTGTGGTTTATTTGTTTAAAAAACTCATTTATTTTGATATCAAAAGCAAAAAATACATTAATCGAAGTATTTTCCCTCGCTAGCTATACATTTTTCCCATCTTTCGGGTAACGCGTAGATTCCGCGACGATAGAACGATTGGTCTTTTGATGCAATCCATTTGTCGATCCATTTTCGCACATCTTCGTAATTTCTGAAGTGCGTATCCACCAAGCCGTGCTGTATCGACCGGAACAAGTAATAGTCCGAAGGAGCTAAGTCTGGTGAATACGCTGGGTGCGGGAGAACTTCCCACTCGAGCTGCATCAGTGTTTCTTTGACGGCTTTGGCAACGTGTGGTCGAGCGTTGTCGTGCAAAAGCATGACTTTACGTCGATTGCTGGCTGCTGCTGGCCTTTTTTCCAACAATGCTTCATTCAGACGGTTTAATTGTGATTGATATCGATCCCCCGTGATACTTTCGTTCGGTCTCAATAGCTCATAATAAACGACGCCGTGCATATCCCACCAAATGCAAAGCATTGCTTTGTGGCCATGAATATTTCTCTTTGGTGTGGATGTCGATGGTTGGCCAGGGTCTACCCATGATTTTCTTCGTTTAGGATTATCGAAGTATATCCATTTTTCATCGCCAGTCACTATGCGCCACAAAAAACCCTTCTTTTTCTGTCTGGCGAGCAGAGAAATAGAGATGTTTAAGCGATTCGCAATGGTATTTGCGGTTAATTCGTGTGGTACCTATTTTCCCTC
>NW_014555837.1:4025-12288 GCF_001313825.1 Dinoponera quadriceps
CATTTTCCCTCCTTTTGAATTTTTCCCATTGCATGTAGACGTTTGGAAACAGCCATCGGAGTAACATTTAATGCTGCAGACAATTCTTGGAGCGTTTGAATAGAGTTTTCGTCCAATAATGCCTGTTAATCGGTGTCTTCAATGCTCTATGGCTGCGTTCAGGGAGAGCGCTATTAGCGTTAATGCGTTTTTAATCTTCATCCCTCATTTGATATATGAGCCATTTATTTTGAAAATGGCCAAAGTCCATTTGTCAATTTTTTTTTGTTGACTATAGTAACGTGCACAACTTGAAGTTAGCTGTCATAAATAACATTTTGCGGTTAAGTATATTCAGAATACTTTTTCGGTTGGCTTGAGCGTTCTTTATCATTGACATCAAAATCACCAATCTTAAATTGTTGAAACCATATTTGGCATGTTCTTTCCGATGGAGCATAATTGCCATAAGCTTCGAAAAGCAATTTATGAGCTGCAGCTGCAGTTTTTTTCAAGTCAAAGTAATGAAGCAGCACATGTCGAAAAAACAACTTATCGCGTTCCATATTTAATCAAAAGAAAAAATAGCACTGCTCGCTTAAATGAATCTCTTCGCACTGAATTTTATTGACAAATGTATATAACCTCTAAACTGCAGCCAGTTTCAGATGTCAAAATAAATTACACTTACAACTAACGTCATCTAACTGTGAGCTGCAGGAACTAAATTTACCACCGAATAATAACCTTACGTTGTACGGAGCACTAATAAAAAGTTTGCTTATATAATTTTTTTTTCTTTTTTGCCTCTTTTCACTCATAAAATAATTAAAAAGTTAATAATTTAATAAAAAAGAAAAGAATTATTAACACAAAGAGTCGAAATCGGACCTGCGCCTTAGCAGTCAGACACCCTATCGGATTGCTACGCACTATTTCGAACTTTGATTGGGCTATGCGCGATCTATGGCTGCGTTCAGGGAGAGCGCTATTAGCGTTAATGCTTTTTAATCTTCATCCCTCATTTGATATATGAGCCATTTATTTTGAAAATGGCCAAAGTCCATTTGTCAATTTTTTTTTGTTGACTATAGTAACGCACAACTTGAAGTTAGCTGTCATAAATAACATTTTGCGGTTAAGTATATTCAGAATATACAATAATTTTTTACACATAAATTTTCGCAGTTACTTCAATAATTAAAAACATTACTTTAAAAGTGGCCTATGTCCAATCCATTATTGATAATGTCCGAAAGTGCGTAGTGGAAATATCATTAAAAGAAAATAATTTACTGTTTGTCCCCCAAGATTATTATAATATTATCAGAAAGTGCCGGGAAGGTAATAACTTTACTCTAAATGAAGTGAAACAAGAGGATTTCATATCAACAAGATTTTTGGAGGATGCAGTTTTTAAAAGAGTAAAGAATTTTAATAGAGAAACACTAAATTGGTTAAAAAATATGCTGAATGCGTTTTCTGAGAAATGAACCATATACAATTTCCTATAAGATATCAATGGATGAGAATACAGAATTTAAAATGCTGGATTTAATACCACGTCGGAGTAGACCAAGAAAATTCGAAAATATTGTATTGACATTGCTTTATAAAAATATAAGAATTACAACAGCAAAATACAAGGACATAATGGACTTACTACGATATATACCACCGGAGCATCATGACTTCTTCAAATCCCTCCTGCATACACAAAATGTAGATGAATAGTAAATTGTTATGTAATTTATATAGTTAAAAGATTTCCTGAGTTGCATGAATTGTGTTTTTGAAGTGTTGTAAAGAAATATAAAATAAATTGAATATTTTTTTTTCAATTTGAAGTATTTTAAATTATGTCGAATGGACTTGGGCTCTTTCAAATTTTATAACAATTCTAGTTGTTAATTTTGAAAGTGGCTTAATTCCATTTGTGGTAAGAAAAAAAAGGAATTATTGACTTAATAATTGCTATTATTTTAATAGGAGTTGTAAATGTAACTCTTTTAGATACACTTAAGCAGTGTGATACATTAGTAGTATCCAATACGTATATTTTAATTTTATTGAAACGCAATTTCTTAAATATCTCAAATTAAATATAAATGGTCATAGGTCACTTTCAAAATAAACAACTCATATGACAAGGATAAAATGACTCGTTACCGCAGATCAGCGCTAATAGCGCACTCCCCAAAAGTACTCTATGTGTTGTTTTCTTGTCAGATCCACGCAGAAATAGCATTAGCAGCCTTGTTTGCATTAGCCGAATCAGAGTAAGATTCTCCTCCTTTCTCTTTCTCTCTCTCTCTCCCTCTGGTCGTCACATGGATAGACGGAGCGTCTAAGTGGATGAGAAAGGACGCTAGTATACGCGAGCTTGAAATCACGGCACTTAATATTGTTACGTGCGCGATCATGTGAATATCACGCCGTAATGTAAAAATGTGAGGAGATGAAACGACACGAATTTCTGCTACGAATATTTTATCGACTTCAACGGGTATAGACATTGCTGTTACAAGTTGTGCGACAGAGTTTTCAGAAGAACCTTTCTGTTTGGGAGCTAAACTATGATTAATTAAGATTAACCCTTGATGTCTAGGCCTTTTCTAAAAGGAAAGGAATATGGGAGGATATTTCTAAGAGTGGTTTTGACCCAACAAGGAAAGCTTGGAATGAAATTGTGATTTTTTTGTTGTTGTCAGTCGATTACGGAATGGTGCAGAAACGTATGTGGTTAAGTACTATCTAGATTATTGAAAGATATGGTAGTGCAATAAAGATTACAGAGAAAAAAAATAAGACCTCAAGTAGCGGCACGTAACCCCTCTTCTTTTAAATTGGAAGTACAATCTGTAAAGTTAGTTTAACGTTACAAAAGGGAAGATATTTAAATATATAACTAAACATTATATCTTACACCTTGTGGTTCATATGTGGTTCTACAAATACTAGTACACATATATTGAGAGTACAAATTAGTTTGGTCCGTTTTTGTGGTCAAAAATGCATTTATTTTAGAACAAATTGAATGAACAGATTAATCAAAGTATTGTCCATCACTGGTTACTACTTTTTCGCACCTCTCAGGCAATTTTCGAATTCCATGTTCGATAAAATGTCTCGTTTTTTGAAGCGATCCAAGTTAGGAGGCAATTTTCGATTTCTGCGAAAGAAGTGAACCGGTGACCTGCCAAATCGTGCTGCATTCGTCGGAACAACCAGTAATCAGAAGGAGCAATGTCCAGCGAATACGGTGGGTGCGGTAAAATATCCCACTTGAGCTTTTCCAAATAATTTTTCTATGACTTTTGCGACATGAGGCCGAGCGTTATCATGCAGAAGAATAACTTTGTAATGTTTTTGCTCGTATTCCGGCCGTTTTTTTCGTAATGCACGGCTCGAACGAATCAATTGTAGCTTATACCGATGACCCGTAATGGAATCGCCAGGTTGTAGCAACTCATATTATACATAGTATACACCCTTTTGGTCCCACCAGATACACAGCATGACCTTCGAACCATGAATAATCGGCTTTGGTATTAATGTTAAGGTCGATGGCAACGATTGACCGGGCATAGAGTGGTATTTTTTCTTTTTGGGGTTATCGTAGAATATCTCTTTCTCTATTTCTCATTCCTAGTCACAATCCGATGTAAAAAACCCTCTCTATGTTGCTTTTAAATCAGCTGCTCGCAAGTAAAAAATCGCGTTTCAACGTCTCTCTGTTTCAGTTCATAAAGCACTCAATTGCCTTGCTTGTGAATCATTCCCATAGATTTCAATCGTACGGAAACTACTTGTTGCGTAACTCCCAATGATTCTGCAAGCTCCTCTTGCGTTTGATTCGGTCTTCATCGAGTAATGCCTCCAATTCTTTGTCTTCGAATTTTTTGGCTGTCCAGAACAAGGCTTGTCTTCAACGCTGAAATCACCATTCTTGAAACGTCGAAACCATTTCCTACATGATTTATCAGTTGGAGCGTTGTCACCATAAACTTCTACAAGCATTCGATGCGCTTTAGCTGCACTTTTCTTCCAATTAAAACAGAAAACTAAAACCTCCCGCAAATGCTGCTTAGTTAACACAAAATTTGACATATTCAACACAGTAAAAAACAGGGGTTTTCTATGAAACTCAAGGCGATATATACTGAATATTATTGACAGATGTCTAACCTGTCTGAAACCACCGAAATCAGCTGTCACTATGAAACATTCATAACAGCCAGAGCCATCTTTTGAAAACGGACCCAACTAATTTGTACTCCGAATAACATAATTTTGACAATGACGTCAGCTTATTCTAAAAGTTACAAGAAATAATATGGTGAATTATATTTTGGATAATCTATTATTGCGCGAATGGGAGCGGCTTCTTCTGCTATCGTTAGTTTGATCTACATTTTAGACAGGCTCGCCGTCTTTTGTAAATACTGCAATAAATACTAAAAACGTGTAACGCATTTGGATGATATTCACTATGAATAATTGCAGTTATCAAAATATTGATATTGGTGGTTAGGCAGTAGCCAGGGATAGGTGCAGCGCAATCATAAAGATGCAAATCCCCAGTTTCTCCCTATTAAAATCATCGTGCGTGAAGAAGAGTCACACCCTACAAGAGCTCCTGTCTAGCAAAATATGATAGATCTTGACCAGAGAAGATTGATAAAAAATCGTGCTAGCGAAAGGCTGGTAACCTATTTTAGTGCAATTCAAGATTATTCGGAACTTCAACACAAGCCTCGGAAAGGATGGAGTTATCAACGACAATTCAGACAAGGGAAAGAACAAATGAAAATAGATTCTGATTACACTGAAGATCGGCACGTAGGATACTAGATTTCTGACAAACAAAGAAATGGATTTACGTCAAATAATGAAGGTTCAAAAATTGGGTATCTTGCTCGTTCTTAAAACGAAAAAGAAGCTAAAAGGCACCAAAGACTTAGACGACATGGTGTTAATTTGGAGTCCTGCAAAACGAAAGAGCTAAAAGAGGAATAGCAATGCTAATAAATGAATACTAGAGAGATCAAATGCAGCATTACCAATTCATAAACGAAAGGATTTTAGAAGTAAAATTCAAAACAGAAAGAGGTCCACTAACAATTAGAAGTTTTTATGCTCTTATAGAAGGAAGAAAAAAAGAAACAGCTCTTTTTTACCGAAAACTACAGAAAATTGACAATACAATTAATCCAAATGTCTACATAATAATTGTAGAAAACCTGAATGATAGAGTCGGAAGTACCCCCAGATAAAACGTAGTAGGAGCCTATAGTGAACAAACACTTAAACAAAACGGCTGACAACTTATATAGTTCGCAACTTATAATAAACTGAAAATAATTAATACATTCTACAGGAGAAAAAACATCAACAAGTTCACATTAGCAAATAGAGGATCTTGATCGATTATAGATTACATAATAATAAACGAATACATCACCACTGGTAACAGACACACATGTGTACAGAGGTCCTGATATTAACTCAGACCATTACTTGCTCATAAGTAAAATATTACGTTGGAGTAAAAGAAATCAATTATTTTTACGTGAACTTCAAGACTTTATTTAACATGTTTCGGATTGTCCAATTTGTGTCAAATATGCACCGTTTCGTTTTATAATTTGTTGTCATTTTAAAGGTAGCTTCATAACGCCTCTCTCATAGAAGTCTTGGTCCCTATTGGCGAAAAACTCTAGTAATCGATTTTCACAATCTTTTCTTGATGCCAATTTTTTATCACTAAGGAAATTTTGCAATGCAAGAAAAACACGGTAATCGCTTGGTGCCGGACTCTATGGTGGATGCATCAAAATTTCCCAACCAAGCTCCCGGAGTTTCTGGCGAGTCACTATAGACATTTGTGGCCTGGCGTTGTCCTGATGGAACACAACACCTCTCCTGTTGACCAATTCTGGCCGTTTCTGGTCAATTGCTAGCTTCAAACGGTCCAGTTGTTGACAGTAGAGATCCGAATTTACTGTTTGGCATATGGAAGCAACTCATAATAAATGATTCCTTTCCAGTCCCACCAAATGCACAGCAGAACCTTCCTGGCCGTTAGTCCTGGTTTGGCCACCGTTTGAGTTGCTTCACCGCGCTTTGACCACGATCGTTTTCGCACAATGTTGTCGTATGTGACCTATTTCTCATCTCCAGTCACCATCCGTTTAAGAAATGGATCGATTTCATTCCGTTTGGCCAAGGCTTCGCAGATGGATCCATCATGTTTCTTTGTGTTAATTGGTGTGGCACTTAAACATTGAGCTTCTTTTTGAATCCAGCTTTGTGCAAATGGTTAAAAACTGTTATATGGTCGATCTTTAGCTCTTGGGCGATGCTACGACTTCTAACATGCCGGTCAACTTCGATTATTTCTGTGATTTTATCGACATTTTCGACGACGGGCCTATCTGTGCAAGGTGCATCTTTAATATCAAAAATACTTGAACGGAATCGACGAAACCAAAATTGCACGTAATTGGCTGTTACAGTATCGGCACCATAAACACCATTCATAATTACAGCCGCCTGGCTTGCATTTTCGCCTTTATCAAAGAAAAACTGTAAAATGTACCGAATTTTCTCTTTGTTGATTTCCATTTTTAACACCCTGTAACTCACAACTGAATGAACCAAACAAAAAATAAGAAAAGAATTTTTTTAGTGCGAAATGTCACCTTTCCAACGAGCATAAATCTGAAATTGTTTGATCGATACTTTACGAGATATAGATCACTACAGCCATCTGCCAAAAAAATAATATAATAACATGTAAAATAAAGTAATATAATAACCAAAAAAAGTAATGTAAGAACACGTTAAATAAAGTCTTGAAGTTTACGTAAAAATAATGGATTTCTTTTTCCCCAACCTAATACATTGACGACATAATATGAACATGGAAAGAATATGGAAAAAATGGTATAAAAATAAAAAAAATAATAGCACAGACACAATAGTATTCGCAGACAACCACGCAGTACTAGCAGAAACATAGGATGATTTTAGATTTACAGACACTCTAATGCAGTCACTTATTTTTTTCCTAAATTTTGTTAATTCTACAGAAAAAATAATATTTTTTAGCTATAACATGTATTTTATTTCGTTACGGCATTATTTTAGATTTTCGAAATATAGCTAAAATTAAAAATACTGGAAATAGCTACAATATATAGAGTGGAACATTTACTAAGCCGTCTATATAAAAAAAAATTAAAGCAAAACGAAAAGAAATGTTTCAATAAAAATTGTAAGATTTCAAAGGGGATGTAGTGTGGCCCTATTGGTTTGACCTCCGGATGGAATGACAAAATGAAATGAAGGTCAGCTTCATTTTTGTTAATGGAATCATATAGTTGCCGTAACATAAATCGATTTCTCTTTTCTTCATTTTACGTATAAAGGAATTTATTAAATCATCGAAAGTAAATACTTTTCGAGATATTTTAATGTATATGGTATTTTTCAATACAGGATATTCCTATACATTATTCCTGAATATACCCTGTATATTTTTTCCGCACGGTTTTCTTGCAAGGAATATAAATAGTTATTTACAAAGTATTTCTGACTGCTGGACACGAATTCTTTAACTATATTTGGCTGTCATATAACAATTTGAAAAAAATGTTGCTTATAATAAAAATACGCTAAATGTGACGATAATCGTTTTTGTCCTACATGATCCCATTTTTCCCCAAATTGTAATATAATAAACAAAATTTGGATTATATATTCATGTTCAACAGTTTGAAATACATTAGAAATGACTATTCACATACGTGTCGCAAAAATGTCAAATTTATCGGACAATGTTATTGATTAAAAAAGATTTGAAATATTCGCCATATAAAATAATTTAAAGCAATCTTTTATCATTAAAACTACATTATCTGGACTAAATTCTGAGATAACCCTGCTTAAAATAATTAATAGAAAACGATAAGATTGCATTAGATACAATCTGAAATTCAGTATAAATCAATGCAAATTAATAAGGTATATCCGTAGGGGATATTTTAATATATAGACATTCTATAGCATGTAATGATATTTTATCACTACTTCAATAATTATTGGAATCATGTGTGCACATTCATATAAATTATGTATCATATAAAATTGTGAGAGAATATTAGTATACCCTATCATCTTTCCATAATTATTATTTTATGAATATCCTGAAAAAAAGAAATTCACTTTGCCATCCTGCTAAATAATAATTTTTGCAAACCAACATTTATTATAATTTACA
>NW_014555838.1:0-4862 GCF_001313825.1 Dinoponera quadriceps
AAGGAGACAAAATAGATATTCATGAATAAATAAATAATTTTTGAAAAAGTAAAATTCGCGATACTTTTAGAACAGACCTCGTATACAACGTAACGCGCTCGTTACCACGCCGCGGCGGACCCGAGACGTCCGCTTCTCGCGTTCGTTAACTGACCGGCCGTCGAGCCAAGGGGCCGGGACCTCGCACGCCACGATAATCCCAATCACAAAAATAATTAACAAATAGTAGAATGTGGTGAGGCGGCCTTACAATTGCGGGCTCCCGGGCGGCTGGTCCTCGTCGGTAATCCTCTCTCTCCTGCTCTCTCGCTCGCTCTCTCTCTCGCTCTCTCGCTCGCTCTCTCTCTCGCTCACTCGCTCGCTCTCTCTCCGTCCCCGTCAACGATCTTTCGGCTCCGGGACTCTTTCACCACACTCCACACTCGTTTTCCTCGGCCCGGTATCAGCAGCGCGAAAAAGAACGACGTGAGACGGTACGGTAGCTCTAACTAAATCCACGATAGCTCTCACTCGTTGGCCACGATCTCTCTCACTATCCGGTAACGAAAGCTCTAACCGAACTCTCCCTACTCCTCACCGGGAATATCTCCTTTTTCCCACTTCCTTTTTGGCAGCCGATTCTTTGCCGGCGNCAGCCGATTCTTTGCCGGCGGTGCCCGAGTCGCCTTTGAGCCCGCCGCTCCACCGCCGATCTATCCCGGCGCGGTTCCGCGGCTTCGGGCTCCGTGATATTAAGCGCGACCTCGGCCCGCCAGCTCTACCGTTGTCGAGGGGTCAGAAGGATATCCCCAATGGTCTCGGCAGCGGCCCTTCGTTGGTTATCCCAGGGCGGAGGGCGGCGGGGTCCTTCGTTCGGCGGTCGACACTCCTTCCTCTTCTCGCCGCCCCATTGGAGCGGGGTGTACACTCGGTCATGGCCCGGGGCTCGCCTCTACCGCTACCGCGCGCCCGCGGCGCGCGGTCTTCGCTAACTCAAAAAAAAATACAAACTACAAAAAAAACTAATAACATTAATTCGGCGCGCTCCTATGAGCACGCCATTCGCCCTACGATAGGGCCTTCGCCCCTGGGACGGGCGCTCCGAGCCGCCACGTCAAAAAGTTAATATAGCAGAAAAAAGAAAACTTAGAAAAGTATGGCAAATAACGCGATTTTCACACGATAAAGTCAAACTAAATAAAGCGATAAAGTAATTAAAACAATTAATTTGCGCCAAAATAAACAAGATTTTTATTGAAGACTTCTTAAAAGCCTCGCAGCAACAGAAGCAACAAATAATTTATTGCGGAGAGTTACAAAGAATATAAAAAATCCACATCAATCGGTACCATCAATACAATTATCTAGCGTGAAATGGGGCCGGAGCAGTTGAAATAAGGCAAATCTATTTGCAGAATATCTTGCAAAAGTTTTCGCCATACTCACAAGATTCTTCAGAAAACGGAGAGGGAGAAATTTATCGATATCTGGAAGCACTAAATGGAAATGCCTATTAAAAAGAAAAGTGCTAAAGAAGTATACAATACGATACAAAAAGATATTAACGCAAGAAAAACTACAAATTACGACCTGATAATAGGCAGAATACTGAAAAAATTGCCGGAAAAACATTCAGATATATTATAATATAATTAACTATTATCTACAAAGCTGTGATAAGATTAAATTACTTTATAATACAATAGAAAGTAGCACAAATAATATTAATGCCAAAACCGGAAAAAAATCTTGAAGAACTAACATCGTATAAACCAATTAGCCTGCTGCCTGTAATATCAAAAGTTTTCGAAAAGCTCTTATTAAAAAAGATTAAACCAGAACTGGAAAAACAAAGCTTATCCCAGATCATCAATTTGGCTTTCGCGAGCAACTTTTGACAATTGAACAGGTTTATAGAATTATAAGAAAAATAAACTATAATGTCAAAGAAAAAAAAAACTGCTCAACGGTGTTCTTAGATGTATCACAGACATTTGACAAGGTGTTGCACCTAGGATTATTATTCGAAATAAAAAATATTTTCCACACAACTTTTATACACTTTTAAAATCATATTTAACCGATATATATTTCTTAGTTAAGTATCAAGAAGAGTACACGGCACTTTGGATCCCGTTGGATCTGGAGTTCCGCAGGGAAGCGTATTAGGCCCAATTTTATACCTTCTGTATACTTCGGATCTTTCAATAATGGAACAAACAGCTACAGCAACATTTGCCGATGACACAGCTATCATGGCTTTGTATATAAATACAAAACTAGCATCAGATAATCTCCAAAGAAACATGAACCAAATACAAACTTGGCTTATAACTTGGAAAATCCAAGTCAATGAACAAAAATCAGTATATGTAACATTTACCCTTAAAAGAGAGACATGCCCACCAGTAAAAATAATTAAAACAAACAAATAGCACAGTTTAAAACAGCTAAATGCTTGGGCGTACATTTAGATAATAGATTGATATAGAAAACATAATTGGAAGAAAAGGTAGCAATTAGGATTCAAACTCAATAAAATATACTGGCTTTTGAACCAAAAATCAAAACTCTCACTGGATAACAAGATACTGCTATACAAGACAATGCTCAAACCAACATGGACATATGGTAAACAACTGTAAGATGTAGATTAAAATTTTAACAATTGAAATTTTTGAAAGATTACAGTTAAAAGTATTACAAATTCTAGTGGAGACACCATGGTCCGTGATAAACGAAATTATAAAAATGGATCTTCGCATCTTATTCGCTAACTAGATAGGATGATTGCTTAATCTGTTAACATATAGATTACCATAAATATTTATTCCTTCCTTTGCTGTTGGTATGCGAAGGTCCTTTCTTATTATTTCATTTTTTACGAGCCGCGGTGCCTACACTAGTATTTGTAATACTTTCGACTGGAATTTTTCAAAAATTTCAATGTTAGAATTTTTAAAGGAAAATTTCGACAAATAAAGACTAAAGCGGTATAAACCACTGGATTTTTAAAGGAGATTTAAATAATTCTAAAGAAAAGACTATGAAACCTAACAACAATAAACAAACTTTTGTTAGTTAAATGTTAATTTAAGATTGTAATTTAAAAGGTATCTTCCAATGGGGAAAAAATACCAGCACACTATTACTGACTTTTAAATAAAATTTACTTATTGTCAATCAGTTGTCATGACAGTTTGTAAATTATTCTAGGATTTTAATAAAAAAAAAACTTTTTGCCATTTTTAAGGCAACTTCATGATTTCATGCAGAACTTGGTACTTTTGGACTATGAACTGGTCCAGGCGATTTTTACAAGTGACAGGACACAAGCTTCAGGCCAGGAAATAGAAGTTTTTCCCTGATACATATTTGCTGCTTGAGCTACGCGTTGTAGTTCGCTTTATTGTGCGTGACGAGACATCTTGCGGTATTAGCGGTTAGCGACTTTCAGGTAATCGGCGAAAGCTGCATTTTCGCCGATTCACTTTCCCGCAGGACTCCTGGGACGAGCGGGCGTAGGAAGCAATGTCTCTTGCTCCAATTCTTATATTAAATATTACACGTGTGAGTGTTGAAATAGACTAGTATTCTTTTCAAAAATTCCAAGAGTTCTTTGCACACTTTCCCTTTTCCTTATGACACAACATTTCCATTAAGAGATTTCTCTAGAGATTAAAATAAGTGGTAATCCAAAAATGTAAGCTTAGATAAACATGGTCGGTGAGATAAAACATTCCAGCCAAGCTGCACCAATTTCTATCAAATTTACAAAGAGATGTGAAGTCTGGTATTGTCCTGGTGAAAGAAAACATCTTTCCGATTGACCGGACACTTTTCATCGATTGTTACTTTCAATCCGGCCAAATAAGATGAACACCGGCTTTTGAAGTTGTTAACGGTGGCCCATTTTGTTTTCCCCAGGACCTTTTTCGCTCCACATTGTTGTAAACAATTAATTTTTTATTGCCATGATGGTTTGTTTAAAAAATGAGTTGTTTTCATTGTATTTGAGCAAAAAATCGCTAAAATTAAGTGTATTAAATTTTTTCCGTTAAATTGTGCGGCCATCAAAAATATCGTAGCGATTTACATATCCGAATGTCTCCAAATGCTTTACAATATTTATATGAAATATATGGAGCATACATGTATACAGCGTGCACCAGCTAAATTGGGATTAAGGATACATTTTACTGTAAAAGTTGTTTATTAAATAATAAATAAAACTTACAAAAAATGGCTTGCATATTTTATTTATGGGACACTTTCTGTAAACATTCATTCTATATAGCCGCTACCTGCCTCAATCACCTCCTCAATTCTTGGCCTGAAGCGAAAACATGCTCTCTGCATTTGATCTCGGTCTTGTCTGTAAATGCCAGTTTAATTGCCCGTAGAGATGCTACATTAGGGTGTTTCAACTTATTACTGACTCTCTCAACAGCGCCAAACGTAGTAGCCAAACGAATTAAAGTCTGAACTATTTGGAGACCCAAACGCTTTTGACCAAAACATATCGACGTTGTCAGACAGCCAGTTTTGAACTAAGTGGCTTGTGAGCAAGCGCGCCATCTTGTTGAAATATGTACGGCCTGTCTAAGGTTATATTCTCCATCCAGAGCTTTACTGCCCTCGATAAAACCTGCACGTACACCTCCTTGTGACATTTTCACCCTTCTCAAAGAAATGAGGCGGCATGACGTCACCATCAGTGGAGGAATATTTTATTGATGTTATATGTTCACTTCGCATAATATTCTTGGATAATATTATAAGAATGGTTTAACAATGTTTAAAAAATAAAATAATGCTAATATAGTAAAAAAAAATATATATACAGGGTGTCCCAGACCACCCGTCTCACCTGATTTTTTCGT
>NW_014555839.1:0-4303 GCF_001313825.1 Dinoponera quadriceps
ACAAATTTTCTTATGATCTTCCGCAGCTCGTTTGCCTTTTTTGAAATAAAAAAGTAAAATATGGCGAAAATGGACGTTCTTTTCTTCCATATTTACAACCGTGCAGTACGCACAATACTCTGGTATTAACCGGCGTATGTTTACAAATAGGTTAGGTGGAACGTCGCTTTTCAGCTGCGCAAGCGCGTTGTGCGATAGCGCTGTGGAAAAGAGATAGCAGAATGAGTAAACCTACACCGATTAAAAAACCGAACGAACTTATTTGCCAACCCAATATCAAGATTAATATTGATAGGGGCAAAGCTTATTATGATACATGTACCGCTACCATGCAGTTCTACCGACGCGGAAATAGACTGGTTTTTTTTACTCGCGACTAGTTTTTTATGGTCTATTTGCCAATAAGTCGATATAGGCTGTCACCGCAATTCTCGTCCGCGTCGGTTGCGAGACTTATTCGCTCCCGCATTCGCGCGACAGCGGCTAGCTCAGTTTTTAATTGTCTAATAACGAGTCGAATCCCTCCGTGTGGTAGAGCGTCGTGGTTCTTATAAGTTCTTCCTCAATTCCGCGGACACGTCGGAGAGAAGCCGGAAGAGATAATAACTTAGAGACCGGTTTAACATTTAAATAACAATACTTTAATTCGTTTCAATTCCAAATTGAAGTAATATCTAAAAAACTTTAATAAGTGATTGACAAGAGAAACAAAATGAGAATACTCACGAATCAAATAAGGGAAAAATAGAAAAGAGGAACGCCGAATTTTCAACGACCGGGAATCGTCTGCCTACGGGAAGTTTTTCTGTGATTTCGCGACAGAGATCTTGGAAAGCGGGGAAATGGCCGTCCTTCGAGACGGGTATTTGAACGAGTTCGGAAATCTTGCCGCGTGCAGCTTTCCGTTTTTAATTATAACTAGGCGGTCGAGTTAGTTATTTCCAACAAATTCTAATAAATAATATTATACCTTAGAGACTCGCTTAATGTAAGAGAATAGGATTAGCGAGCGATGGCTGCATTGTAGAGCATGTTACCAAATGCTATGAGCCGAAGGACTGACGGTTTAGACGACCGGTTAAACGCAGAATTTCTTGAAAGGCAAAAACATATCATGAGCTGATTGATTATGATTTTATTTGAATAACGGATTTTTGTTTTATTATCTCGATAAGAGCGAGCATACATTGCAAAGTTGATATTATTAAGCGAACTAACTCGTGATTATATGCGCCGTATTGAAACCGCCGATTAAAGAGCCGCGTTGGAAAATACTGCTGAAGACCGATACGAGTCGGCACCGAGATACGTCGGCAGAAAAACTCAGTCCACACCACGTCGCGAGCTACTATAAATAGCCGATCAAAGTTGAACAGGCATACCGACACTCAAACACCGCGTCTAAATATTGTATATGTAAATACCGCGTTCTTTTTTTTGTTTATAACCTATAAATCTAATAAATCTAATAAATATATAAAAATATATAATTTATTTCGTTTATAATATCGTAAAACCAAACCACGCCGATTGGTCTTATGTGCATTTGTACTTCAGAATCTTTATTAATTTCTGCCTTTTTGTCTGTTATTATAATGAGACACGAATAAATTTAACTTAGTTTTCATATCTAACTACATGATTACATCTCTCTTCAAACCTGGCGGTCCGGCGAGCTCATCCGGGATACGACGCGACGTAAAACTTGGAATGTCGCATCCGATGACCAACCGCGAGCAAGTCGAACCGTCGCAACGCTAGAATAAGCACGTATCGATGAAACTGTAAGAATAATACTTAAATAAATAAAAGTATTATCATCGATATCATCTGGTAAATATATGCACATTACGAGATATAAAGAATTATTAGCTTGTTACGATCTTATTGCCGTATATTCGTCATACAGACATATCTTCAACGTTAATACGAAAGTAATACCGTTCCTCGTATCACGTGAGAATTCAACACAGTCGTAGATCTTCCTTGGATACGATGTGTTCTGTCTTTCTTTTTCTTCCCGACAGTCCTTATATACGATTCATTTATTGTGATAATACAAATAGACAATTGAATAAATTCAAAAAATTACATCGAAAATATCGCAATAAAATCACTTTTGGCCGAGAGTTTTAGAAAGTTGTTTTTGTATTAAACCGAATGTAGTTTTAAAAACTCTCTGGTTGCAACGGGATTATATCGCACGCGCGGTTGTGTTGACAATTTATGAGGTTCAGATCAAGGACTATAAAGCTAATTTTCATTTCCTTCCTCAATTATTATATGACGTGGAACATATTGATATTATGCACCAACATCCATTTGTCCAATGGAAAATTTACGTCATCTGATTTCATTAAATTCAGCTGTGTTTCGTACATGTACAATTCCGTACAATAATTTATAAATTATATTTCCTCGCTCTGACTACCAATTATGTACACGTACAGTCATATACAGAAAGGTTTTCCTATTTCCTAGGCATAGTGATATCAGAAATTTCGAATAAGCTGAATCATTTTTGAAAATTTGTGCATCATGACTGCTGCTTTGGAACATCCTTGTCAATTCACGTCAATTCATTTCACAGCAGTTATGAATATTCGGAAATGATATTTTAAATTCAAAATTTCCGATATCACTGTGCCTAGAGAATGGGACAATCTTTCTGTCCATGACTGTACACAAGACGCTTGTCATTTGTGTCAGGTGATTGTGCTGTAATCGTCTAGTAGCGCTGTGTCTGAACAATGTTGTCGGTATGACAATGATGTATTTCGCAGAATGGCATGCTAAGGAATTAGAAAAAATTTGTATCGAGAAAGAGGAGAGGTCTTAAGAATATTGTTTATTTTATTCCCTCGAAGCTACATACATGTTTATATTATGTATATAAATGTATATATATATATATATGTACATAGATGTATATACAGGGTGCGTCAGGTATTTGAGGACCCTCACATATGTGCTCGGCACTTCATAGCAATTGATTTTATTTTTTTTTAACTCAAATTAGAAATGGAAGACAATAAGCTAGCTCAGGAAATGAAAAGACACGCTGTTATCGTCGCTATACACGCGAATCCCAGCGATCTTAAAATCTCCCGATTTTTGAAAGTCGCCCGATTTTTTGTAAACAAAGTTCATCGAGAGTTAGAAGCATCTGATGGCAATGTGGAAAGTGTTGCCAAGCGTAAAAAACATGAAGCACGTTCTGATAAAGTTAGAACATCACAGTTTGTGCAGAAAATTCAGGCCATTATTGATGAAGACCCTTCAAAGTCCATAAGGGCAATATCGAAAGATCTCCAAGTTTCTGAGTGCACAATTCGTCGCATTATCCACGAAGGCATCCGGTACAAGTCTTACGCGATGCGTAGAGGTCAGTTCATGTCTGCAAACTCGAGAACAGCGATTCATTCGGACACAATGACTTCTAAACAAGTTAAAACATCCTGAAAACTCGGATATGCTCTGGTTTTTTTCTGACAAAAAAAGTTTTGATCAGGATCAAAAAATAAACCGACGAAATGGTAGATGGCTCTGTGCAGATCCTTCAGATGTTCCTCGTGTTATACACACAAAGTTTCCGGCAACTGTCATGGTTTTGGAGGTGGTGAGCAATGAGGGACACGTCATGCCACCCCATTTCTTTCCTCAAGGACTTCGGGTGAATGCCGCCGCCTACGTTGAGGCTTTGGAAACAGTTGTGAAGCCTTGGATAGACAGCGTGAGTGGTGGGAAGGCATACGTATTCCAACAGGACTCTGCTTCTTTACACAAAGTAATGAGAACGCAAGATTGGATGTCCGAGAATCTGCATGATCACATAACCCCAAACATGTAGCCTCCTAGCTCCCCGGATCTTAATCCTTTAGATTATTATGTATGGGGCGTTGTTGAATGGGAGACCAATAAACATTCCCATAATACGCTTGATTCCCTCAGAGCAGCTATTACCAGAGTAATGACGCATATGGACAAGCATCATTTGATTCGAGCATGCAAACGTTTCCGGCAGAGAATTGAAGCTGTTATTGCCGCTAAAGGAGATTTCATCGAATAACTGTATAGCCCATGGGCCACTTACTTGGCTGTAAAAGTTTCATTAAAATAAAATAAGTTTTCTAAAAAATATACAAATTTATTAGATGCGCAACTAAGTTCCCGCTGTTTGTCAATAGATGGCTCCAGCAGTAAGTGTTGGTCGATTTTGACATATCCAAAACATCATGAAGCAAGCTTAGACATATTGTAAACAACCGCTTTGACACGTTAGTGATTTTGTTTTGACGTCATA
>NW_014555839.1:4382-4737 GCF_001313825.1 Dinoponera quadriceps
ATCGAATAACTGTATAGCCCATGGGCCACTTACTTGGCTGTAAAAGTTTCATTAAAATAAAATAAGTTTTCTAAAAAATATACAAATTTATTAGATGCGCAACTAAGTTCCCGCTGTTTGTCAATAGATGGCTCCAGCAGTAAGTGTTGGTCGATTTTGACATATCCAAAACATCATGAAGCAAGCTTAGACATATTGTAAACAACCGCTTTGACACGTTAGTGATTTTGTTTTGACGTCATATACTTTTGGTTGTGTGAAAATGTCTGATTTTGTGCCAAATAATCGTCATTTGCGAGAAGTGTTGATTTTCTTATTTCATTCGAAGAAAACGGCGGCTGAAGCTCATCGAGAG
>NW_014555839.1:4900-5678 GCF_001313825.1 Dinoponera quadriceps
CCGCTTTGACACGTTAGTGATTTTGTTTTGACGTCATATACTTTTGGTTGTGTGAAAATGTCTGATTTTGTGCCAAATAATCGTCATTTGCGAGAAGTGTTGATTTTCTTATTTCATTCGAAGAAAACGGCGGCTGAAGCTCATCGAGAGCTCCAAAAAGTTTACGGAGATGCTGCTCTAAGTGAAACAACGTGCCGTGATTGGTTCCGTCGCTTCAAAGACGGTGATTTCGATGTTGACGACCGTCCGCGTGAAGGAAGGCCAAAAACCTTCGAANTCCACGTGAAGGAAGGCTAAAAATATTTGAAGACGCTGAATTGGAGACATTGCTCAATGAGGATCCATGCCAAACGCAAGAACAGCTTGCTTCAGCATTAGGAGTTACCCGCCAAGCCATTTCCAAGCAACTGCATGCGTTGGGAATGATTCAAAAGCAAGGAACTTGGGTTTCTTATGATTTGAAGCCAAGGGACGTTGAGCGTCGTTTTTTCGCCTGTGAACAACTGCTCTAACGGCAAAAAAGGAAGGGTTTTCTTCATCGCATTGTGACGGGTGATGAAAAATGGATTCATTACAGCAACCCAAGGAAAAGAAAGTCATGGGGACTGCCCGGTCATGCTTCTACGCCGTCGGCTCGGCCGAATATTCACGCTGCGAAGGTTATGCTGTGTATTTGGTGGGACCAAGTCGGTGTTATTTATTATGAGCTGTTGAAACCGAACGAAACCATCACTGGGGGACGGTATCGAATTCAATTGATGCGATTGAATTCGATACC
>NW_014555839.1:5766-7365 GCF_001313825.1 Dinoponera quadriceps
TATGACAACGCTCGGCCTCATGTTACCAAACCCGTTAAAACCTACTTGGAAACGCTCAAATAGAAAGTCCTACCCCACCCGCCATATTCCCTAGATATTGCGCCGCCCGATTATTACTTGTTCCGTTCGATGGCACTTGGTCTGGCTCATCAGCAGTTCCGCTCATATGAAAACATCAAAAAATGGCTTGATTCGTCGTAACCTCACAAGACAAACGCTTTTACCGTAACGGTATTCAAGATTTAGTAGAAAGATGGGAAAAAGTTGTAGCTATGGGCAATACTTTGAATGATTCATTTGTAACTATTTTTTCACAATAAAGTTATATTTTCATAAAAAACAGCGGGAACTTAGTTGCGCTCCTTATAGTTTTTAAGTCAATATGTCCTCAAATACCTGACGCACCCTGTAGATATAAATATTAGCAATTGAATATTAGTAATCGACACAAAAATCTAAAAGATAACAGTTATATGTAACTGATCTAGAGAAGACAATTATATCTACAGTTTTCTTTAATATTTTCAACCATTGTTCCACAAGTGCATCATACGNCAGCGGGAACTTAGTTGCGCTCCTTATAGTTTTTAAGTCAATATGTCCTCAAATACCTGACGCACCCTGTAGATATAAATATTAGCAATTGAATATTAGTAATCGACACAAAAATCTAAAAGATAACAGTTATATGTAACTGATCTAGAGAAGACAATTATATCTACAGTTTTCTTTAATATTTTCAACCATTGTTCCACAAGTGCATCATACGCAATTTGGAAAGGCAAATAGAAAAATTCTCGGAAGAAACTAATAGTCCGATACATATGAATGAGAAGTAAATTTCTAAATATGAAAAATAGGTTTTTTACCAAGCTCTCACACACACACACACACACATACACATTGACATATTTGTATTTTTTTACTCCTATGTGAAGATAATATCTCATATCTGAGATGCGGGTTTACACGACTCGATCTTGATGTTAAATCCGTCGCCTCTTTTCAGGATAATGTCGCCTTGCAGGACGAAGTCTTAGTATGGCTTTGATGTGCGTTAATTCTTCAATATTGTCGATAACAGGACCTTCAATTTCAGCATAGCATATTTCCGTCCTACACACGATCTATGGAGAAAGGCGGCTGATTATGAATGGATTCGACAGTGTATACCTATGTATTGTCCTAAAACAGCACGAGGAATGTTTTTGTGAAGAAATACATTCTTCGTTATTTCGGTCCGGCATTAAAAGATATAAAAGTGTAGTAATGTCTTTGTTGCATTTTCTCCGGTAGAAAATTATCTGAATTGAAAACTAGCGGATTCGGGTAATATTTCTTCAAACGATGTATCGCTAATGGCAGTATTATTATAGTGGCATATTTTGGAAGAATTGAAAACTAGCGGATTTGGGTAATATTTCTCCAAACAATGTATCGTTAATGGCAGTATTATTATAGTGGCATGCTTTGGAAGAACGTAATTGCCTGTAACTTTAATATAAATATGATTTATCTTATGTCTTAGTCAAATTTATGATATGTATATATGGAATATGACATATAGATGTAGCGACTGTTGACACGACAGTTGAACTT
>NW_014555840.1:0-5572 GCF_001313825.1 Dinoponera quadriceps
CAAATTTCGCCAGCAGATTGATTTCATTTACTTTTCTCGTGGAACAAGCGTATTTGTTCGAAAAGATTCAAGCCGAAAAGTGAATTTGCATTACTTCACGTTTCCTGATGTAGAATCGAGAAAAACGCTCTCCGCTTAAAATCCTCGAGGATGTCGCATGGAAATAACGTAATAAAGCTCAATATTTCAATCACATTCTTCAGTTTGCATCCGTTCTCGATTTAATGTAAAGAAACACAAGATTCACTTGACATTCACGTTACTTCGACTATTACACGCAAAGCCGCAAATTTCGCCAGCAGATTGATTTCATTTACTTTTCTCGTGGAACACGCGTATTTGTTCGAAAAGATTCAAGCCGAAAAGTGAATTTGCATTAGTTCACGTTTCCTGATGTAGAATCGAGAAAAACGCTCTCCGCTTAAAATCCTCGAGGATGTCGCATGGAAATAACGTAATAAAGCTCAATATTTCAATCACATTCTTCAGTTTGCATCCGTTCACGATTTAACGTAAAGAAAAGCGAGATTCACTAGACATTCACGTCACTTTGTTTATTACACTCAAATGCGCAATTTTCGAGCGCAGATTGATATTTTTTACTTTTATCGTTGAACTAACGTATTTGGTCGAAAAAATTGAAGCCAATACGTGAATTTGCATTAGTTTACGTTATCTGTAGTAGAATCGTGAGAAACGCTCTCCGCTTAAAATCATCGAGGATGCCGCATGGAAATAACGTAATATAGCTTAATATTTCAATCACATTCTTCAGTTTGCATCCGTTTACGATTTAACGTAAAGAAACGCAAGACGCACTTGACCTTCACGTTACTTCGCATATTACACGCAAACTCGCAAGTTTCGCTAGCAGATTGGTTTCTTTTACGTTATATCGTAGCGTATTTGTGCGAAAAGTTTCAAGCCGAAACGTTAATGTTTATTAGTTCACTTTTTCTGATGAAAAATAGAAAAAAACGCTCTCCGCTTGAAATCCTCGAGGCTGCCGCCTGGAAATAACGTAATAAAGCTGAATATTTCAATCACACTCATCAGTTTGGATCTGTTCACAATTTTACGTAAAGAAACGCATTATTCACTTTACATTCAAGTTTCTTCGCCTATAACACCCAAACTTGCAAGTTTCGCCGGAGGGGAAAGGTACCACTTCTATTTTCACACTCTAATAATTTATTCCCTGCTTGCTCGACCTATGTCAAAAATATCATATTTCCGAAAACCCGGTAAAGTAATTCATGCAGAACTCATCCAGACCTCATCGTGAACTCGTCCCTGTCTCATCCTGACCCCGTTTTGACCACGTCTGTCTCATGTTATGTTGGGTACTCCACAAAAGCGGCATGGAAAATGTAAATAAATATATAATTAAGTAAATAAATAAATAAAATAAAATTAATTAAATAAATAAATAAACAAATAAATAAATAAAAGAAATTAAAAAAATAGAAGAAAATAACACATTATATTATCGGAAAACTTAAATGTTATAAAGATCTAAAAAAAAAAGACCAATAGGTTTTTTAAAAATCGCATGAATAAAAAGAATGTTATGATGTCGTTTTACAGGTGCACCACGAATCATTAAAAATTTGAAGCTACAGAAATTTAAAAATTAAAAAGAATTAAAAAACAGAAGAAAAATATAAAAAAAATTATTAAAAAACTTAGAAAGAAAAGCAATAAATAGAAGAACGATAACGTCGTCGTTTTACATATATTACCAATTAATGTCCAAAAATAAAGCAACGAAAAGAGTAAAGTTTAGAAATTGCGAAAAAAAAAGAATAGAAACTTTTAAAAAAGTTAGAAAAAATTCAAAATCAATGTGGAAATAAATAACTTAAATAAATAGGTAACAAAATAATATGTAATTCTTCAATTTGTGAAGAATTAGAAGCCCGAAAGCAAAAATGACCGTTAGTTTTTTAAGGGAAACCGACTGTAACCTTTGAACGAGTGAGGTTAGGGTGTTGGGGCTGTGTTCGTTAGAAAGACTGAAGAAATGTGCGTCGGTCCACGCACACCCGATATATTATTAGCAATCGTGGCAGAGTTGTGAGACGTTCTCCATTCCATAAACGCAACTTCCAAAAATACAGCGCCTCAACGGGCGGTGGTGGAAGGGTGGGGTGAGTGCGATTAATAGCACTTCCCAGGGGCAGCAATGTCCCCTTAGACACCAATCTTACCACAACAATGGGTTACGAGATACGGGCGAAAGATAAAAAATGGAATGGGGTAAAGTTACCGCTTCACTTTTCACACTTTATTAATGAATTGCCTGCCTGCGCGACAGATGTCACAAATATCATTTTTCCGAAAACCCGGTAACCTAATTCAGCCTGAAGTCATCCTGACCTCATCGTGAGCTCGTCCCGATCTCATTCTGACCCCACTTAGTCAACGACTGTCTCATGTTATGTTGGGTATGCTCCGAAGGCGGCATGGAATAAGTAAATCAATAAATAAAAATATAAATATATAAATAAAATAAAATAAATTAAATAAATAAATAAATAAATAAATAAATAAATAAACGAAATAAAATAGAGTAGAAGAAAATAACACAAATTAGCAACAAAAACGTAAATGTTAAAAAGTTGTAAAGAAAGAAAAAAAACCGAAAAAAAGATTTTAAAAAAACCCAAGAATAAAGAGAAGGTTAGGCCGTCGTTTTACATATATACCACGAATCATTAAAAAAATTAAGGTCCAAAAATTAAAAAATTAAAAAAATCAAAAAGCAAAAGAAAAACGAAAAAAACTTAGAAAAAAGCAATAAATAGAAGGATAAGTCGTCGTTTTACATCTATCACGAATAAATGACAAAACATGAGGCAGCGAAAAGAGTAAAGTTTAGAAAGAGCGAAAAAAAAACAGAATAGAAATTTTTAAAAAACTTAGAAAAAATTCAAAATCAAGGTGGAAATAAATAACATAAATATATGGGTACCAAAATATAAGGAATATTTCAATTTCTGAAGAATTAGAAGCCTGAAAGCAAGAATGACCGTTAGGTTTTTAATGGAAACCGGCTGTAACTTTCGAACGAGCGATGTTAGGGCAGTAGTGCTATGTTCGTTAGAAAGCCTGAAGAAAGGGGCGTCGGTTCCCGCACCCCCGATATATTATTAGCAATCGTGGCAGACTTGTGAGACGTTCTCCATTCCAAAAACGCAACTTCCAAAAATACAACGCCTAAACGGGAGGTGGTGGAAGGGTGGGGTGAGTGCTACTGATTGCGCTTCCCAGGGGCAGCAACGTCCCCTCAGACACCAACCTTACCTCACCAATGGTTTACGATATGCGGGCGAGAGAACAAAAATGAAGGGGGGGAAAGCTACCACGTGTATTTTCACACTCTAATAATGTATTCCCTGCCTGCCCTCCGATGTCACAAATATCATTTTCCGAAAACCCGCTAACCTAACTGTTGGAATTAAACATCGAGTCTCTAGGCACAATGCTTGCTCTTATATTGTCTGCTTAATTAATCGACTGCGTGTGCCTATCTCGATCGATATTCGATAATGTATCGAATATTGATACCCATCACGAGTTTTCACACTCTCTCACATATCTCACGTAGCCATCGAAACACGATTTTCTTTATAACTCATCTGGATCAAATAATCTCGCTAATATATTAGGGGAACCGGAAAGTAATGTCGTTTCTGCGCATGTCGATATTTGATTGTTATTTGGTAGCTCATTACGTACTTGGAAGGCGTGTCAAAGAGATTTTGAGGTTATTGTATCATATTTTCTTCTGAATAATTAAGTATTAGACTTTATTTTTGCAATTTGGGGTGAAATGGCCTGCCAAATACCAGAAGAGCTTATCCGGCATTGTATGCTTTTTGAGTTTCGCAAGGGTAATACCGCAACTGCTGCGACTAAAAACATTTGCGATGTTTATTTAAGCGCATTGGACGTTCGAAAATGCCAAAGATGGTTCTCCAAGTTCAGATCAGGCAATTTTGATCTCTCGGACGCCCATCGATCAGGAAGACCAACAACATTAGATAACGACGTGCTAAGGGCAGAAGTGGAAGTAATTTGTATACTAGATGGCAAAAGGTTGTTGATAATGAAGGTGAATATATTGTTGATTAGAAATAAAAACTTGTTAAAAATGTAGTCGAATTTAACTTAAGAAAGCGACATTACTTTCCGGTCCCGCTAATATTAAGCCATCCATCCTTGGAACACACTCTATTCTTTTCTTATACAAATAAAGTGTTACGTTCTCAAATAATGTCAACAGGTTATGGTCCCAGGCCGCCCAAATATTAGACGAGGTTCTAGCGCGATTATTGTGGTTAAGTGTGCCACGCGCTTTTGTCAGGATAAGACTGATACAAAGACTTTAATATTAAAGTACTCTCTCTATAGACGATTTAATCGGGTACAATGGCAACGAATGTAAGTGTAACAACGCGCATTGAGGTCCTAACGAAAGAAAACTACGATACATGGAAGATTCAGGTCGTGGCTTTGCTTATAAAGAACGACCGGTGGGAATACGTGAGCGGCAATATTAATACCCCCCCCCCCACACGCAACGGATGATTCGGCCATCGTTATTGCTGCAGAAACAACTCGTGCTACGTTTAGAAGGAATGTTAAGAAGGCAAGGTCTGACCTTATTTTGTCAATTCATCCGTCTGAGCTACAACATATACGAGGCTGTGAGACTGTCCGCCAGGTATGGCTTAAGCTATAGTTAATATACGAGTCAAAGGGTCCCGCGAGGAAAGCTGCACTCCTGAAGCAACTCATGCTAAAACGCTTGCAAAAAGGAGGTGATGTGCGAGTAAACATTGCGTAATTCTTTAATGCTGTTGACAAATTAAGTGCCATGGAGGTTGAGATAAATGGTGACTTATTGTCTATAATGTTATTGTATAGTTTGCCTGCCAGTTATGATAATTTCAGAGTGGCGATATAGTCGCGTGACTAGCTTCCTTCCCACGACGTTTTGAAATTAAAAATCTTAGAGGAAAGCGAAGTTCGGCTTCAGGCGGACGTTATCGAAGCTTCAAGCGCTCTCGCAACAAAACATAACGGCGGTAACGACAAGAGGCATTCCAGAAGACGCAAGAATAGGTCGGTCAATAATGAGACGAAGTCACAGGATCGGCCAATGGTACGGCTGTTACACATGTGGAGTTTCTGGACACAAGTCACCGGAGTGCCCCGAGAAGAAAGTGCAGCAACCACGTGGAAGAGTAAAGCAGTCTGCCCGTGTCGTCGATGACTCATACGCTGTGTGCTACTTTGTCACTCCCGAGCCCCTCCCACTCCCGGTATATCGCTACAGGCATCCGAATCATTGTCGCGTGAGTGGATATTAGATAGCTGATGTACATCGCACTTGTGCGGAGACGAAGATAGTTTTGAGTGCTCGGAAGCGTCGACGAGTAGAAAATTGAAGCTGGCCAGTCCAGCGTCCACAGATGTCAAAGGCATAGGCACAGTAAAAGTATCTCTGGCACATGGTAAATCAACAAGGCAGGTCGAGCTTAACAACACGTTGTTCGTGCCGGAT
>NW_014555841.1:0-355 GCF_001313825.1 Dinoponera quadriceps
ATTGTGAGTGGAAAATTTTTATATTAATGGAAAAGTTGTAAGAACCAGTAAATGTACTTAATTGTCACGCAGGAAAAGAAAGCGAGATTCAAAGTTTTGTAAAAGAAGTAATCCATTCGATTACAAAGTAATAGCAAGTGCTATTCATTATTCCCACTTCTTTATCTTATAAATATAACTAGGTCCGTCGAATACAACAAACCTTCCAATACTTCTCCACATCTATCCTAGGGTCGTTTTTGATTCTTTTCATCAATTCTTTTGCCATAAAGGTATATTATCGGACATAACACCACTTTCAGCGACATTCAATTGCGATGTTTTATCCGTTGTCAACGAATCTCCCAAAGCATAG
>NW_014555842.1:0-4267 GCF_001313825.1 Dinoponera quadriceps
AGGGGATACAGATCGGACCGCTGCGGGGGGAGGGTGGGTGCGGACCTTCACGCGCGACTACCGCGAGTCGTCGCGAACAGGGGGAGGGAGGGGATGCGCGAGGGTATACCGACTGCCGGAGGAGGGGGTGCGCGATGGTATACCGACTGTCGGAGGAGGAGGGGGTACCGACCACTGAAGGGGGCCCTATTCGGCCGGTAAAAAAAAAAAAAACAGCGCCTACCGACCGCTGAAGGGAGCCCTATTCGGCCGGTAAAAAAAGAAAAACTGCGCCAACTGCGCTAACTGCGCCAACTGGTTTTTGCTACTTGGCCGGTAAAACAGATCCAATGCGCCAACTGGATTTTGCTATTCGGTCGGTAAAACAGATCCAATTGCGCCAGAACCGGCCTCTCCCCTCTACTCACCGAAATTTCAGAAAAATTTTTGTTCTCGATTTTTTTTCAGAATGTTATCGCAAATAATCTATACCTAAAATATGCAGAAGGTGCAGGGAATAGTTGCACTTTGAGCCAGTATTTTTTGTTTTAGCGAAAAAAAAATTTTTTTATGAAAATATGGCGTTTTTCGCGAAAAATTTTGAAAATCGAACAATACGTGTTTTTTTCATATTATTGTTAATTTATCGAATAAATAACTATGTATCATCAAAATAAATGATATATTATTGCTTCCTTTACAAATATAAATGTCTTACCATAATTTATACGAGGTCTGTTCAAAAAGTATCGCGAATTTTGAATTTCCGCGGGTTACGTATATTCGATTTTCGATTTTTTTGTGACCTTATGTTGGTACTCATGTCCGACACTTATACCAACAAGTTCGGCCATTTTGAATATTAAGTTTATCTTTGACAGCTGTTTTGCTTGGACGTATTTTGGCTCGTCTTCGATTTTTGGCTATTCTAAAAAATGGATCAAAGAATCTGTATCAAATTTTGTGTCAAAAACAAAATTAAGTGCGCGGACGCATTCCGAATGTTGACTGTGGCATATGGTGAAGCTGCCTTGGACCGAAGTGATGTTTATCAGTGGTACAAAATGTTCTCAGAGGGCCGAGAAAATGTGAACGACGAAGAGCGTGCCGGACGCCCGAGCACGTCAACAATAGACGAAAACATTGATGAAGTGAAGAAAATAGTATTGGTCAATCGTCGAATCACCGTTAGAGAAGTTGCTGAGGACCTAAACATATCGATTGGTTCGTGTCATTCGATTTTTACTAATGATTTGACATGAGACGGGTCGACGCGAAATTCGTACCAACGTCCCTGCTCACACATCGTAGCTTGTGCGCGAATTTTTGGCCAAAAACAACACAATAATGATGCCGCAGCTACCGTATTCCCCAGACCTGGCCCACTGTGACTTTTTCTTGTTCCTGAAACTGAAGAAGCACATGAAAGGACGACGCTGCGCTACGATTGAGGAGATAAAGACGGCATCGAAGGAGGAGCTGAATAAGATCACAAAAAATGATTTTTTGAAGTGCTTCGAGAATTGGAAAAAACGTTGGCACAAGTGTATAATATCTGATGGGGATTACTTTGAAGGAGACAAAATTGATATTCATGAATAAATAAATAATTTTTGAAAAAACAAAATTCGCGATACTTTTTGAACAGACCTCGTATATGGCGGGTTCTATGTGGCGATCATAAATGTACCACAAACGTTAAAAAACTATAAATTTTCGTATATTTCAGGTGTTTTACGCAGATTACAACGTAAAAGTCATCCAATATTATACATAGACTGTGACGTGGCGGCTCGGAGCGCCCGTCACAAGGACGAAGGCCCTACCGTGGGGCGAGTGGCGTGCTCATACGAGCGCGCCGAATTAACGTTATTGGTTTTTTTGTTTGTACTCTTTTGGAGTTAGCGGAGACCGCGCGCCGCGGGCGCGCGATAGCGGTAGAGGCGAGCCCCGCGCCCCGACAGAGTGTACATCCCGCTCCGAGGGGCGGCAAGAAGAGGAAGGAGTGTCGACCGCCGAACGGAGGACCCCGCCGCCCTCTGCTCTGGGATGACCGACGAGGGGCCGCGGCCGACATCACCGGGGCTATCCTTTCGACCTCTCGACGACGGTAGGGCCGGCTCTTTACGACCTTGTCGGTTACCAAATTTTGGATCAGTTGTAGTTACCGTTACCAACGAGTGAGAGCTATCGTCGAGTAAGAGTCGGAGCTACCGTACCGTCTCACGTTGTCCTTTTTTTTCGCGCTTTTGCTACCGGGCCGAGGAAAACGCGTGTGAAGTTTGGTGGAGGAGTCCCGGAGTAGAAAGACCCTTGGCGGTGACGAGAGAGAGAGAACGAGCAAGGGACGGAGAGAGAGCGAGCGAGAGAGCGAGAGAGAGAGAGAGCGAGCGAGCGAGAGAACAGGAGAGAGGATTACCGACGAGGACCAGCCGCCCGGGAGCCCGCAATTGTAAAGCCGCCTCACCGCATTCTATTATTTGTTAATTCTTTGTGATTGGGATTTTCGTGGCGTGCGAGGTCCCGGCCCCTTGGCTTGACGGCCTGTCGATTATCCATCGCGAGNAATCGTAAGAAGCGGACGTTCCGGGTCCGCCGCGGCATATTAACGAGCGAGTGCGTATTATATTTGACGCGGTTTGCAACAAGAGAAAGACGGACGAAATAAACGCGAGTGCTATCGGGGTCGCTGTTCTTTTTCTTTTCTTTTTTTTTGCTTTCCCATTCCTGTGCCGGTCGCCGACTGCCACCGGCGACCATACGGACCCCCCCNGGATCCGCCGCGGCATATTAACGAGCGAGTGCGTGTTGTATTGTTTTGACGCGATTTGAAACCAGAGAAAGACGGGCGAAATAAACGCGAATGCTATCGGGGTCGCTGTTCTTTTTCTTTTCTTGCTTTCCCATTCCTGTGCCGGTCGCCGACTGCCACCGGCTACCATACGGACCCCCCCCGCTTCCGACTTCAAATCACCCCGGAGCTGCCGGTCCCGATCGGGACGAACTCGGGTCGAGTGGCCGATGCGCGGACGGCAACGCCGACTGCGGGGCTCGCAATTAGTGGGTGCGATTCGCGCACCTGGCGCCCACACGGACTCGTGGAGGTCCGAAGTTGATTAGCGGCCCGAGGTTCGCCCGTCGGTGTTGCACCGGCGACTCGGAGCAGCCGAGTCGCGAATAACGGTCGCAAATTTTGGCGCCCAACGTGGGGCCCCATTGGTCGCTTTTCCTTTTCGTGCTGCGGCGGTCACGCCGTCGGCTGGGTCAATCCGCGACATTGGTTCTTTTTTTTGTGCATTCGGCTCTCCTCCTTGCTTACCTCGTCTCGGAGGGGGAATTAATTTTCCTCGGCTGTCGCCAACGGTCGCAACGGTTGGAACGAGACCGTTGGGAAGATTTTTATATTTATTTTTTTCGGAAGCTCTCGAGACACGCGGCAATCGCTGGGGAACACGTGATCGGCAGCGAGCCAAGTTGTTTAACTAACAATTTGTTTTTTTGTGTTTGGGTTGTGTTTTGGTGACTGAGTGTGGAGCACTCAAGAAGTAATTGTTGGTTGAAATAACAAATATCGTGGTGTTCACGTGATCGGCTATCACGCTGTCGCTTGATGGTAAACTCCAGCCAGAGAGCGGAGGGAAGGAAAGAATTATGTTATTACTTTTTTTGGTGTGTGCTGTCATCGCGACAGCGGCGTGCTCCGCGAGATTAAGTGCGGTTGTCGTCGGCGTGCGAATTGTTTACCTCGGCGCGCGTGATCGCGACCGATGCGGCGGATTAATAACAACCGATCGAACAGCTGATCGGATACCGGGTGTCCCGCAAATAAGAACCGGGGGATTAATTTTGCTTCGGTAAGGCGAACGGGTCTTTCACGGTTTTTTTTTCGTTTCCTCGCGGTAGGGACTCTTCCTCGACTGCGACCAAGGTTTTTTTGATTTCTTTTTGCGAATTTTCGAGCGGACAATGCCGGCCCCCGAACAAGATAAGAAAGTAGAGTTGCGCCACGCGCCGGAGGGAGTGGCCCTCGAGGCGTGGGCGCACGGACTGTCGTCCGACCAGCTGCTCGATCAGCTGGCGGTGCGGGGGCTGCGGACGGATGGGTCCGTGACGCAGCTTCGCGGGCGGCTGACCCGATACGAAAGGGTCACAAGGAGGCAGGGTGAGGGAGACACGCCCATCCCCTCACGTGGGCTCGACGTCGCGTCCTACGGATTCCCAGACCTTCCCGGGAAGCCGGGGGAAATGGTCATAGAGGTCGAGGGAAGCGAGGCGATCGGGGGGGGGG
>NW_014555842.1:4432-5540 GCF_001313825.1 Dinoponera quadriceps
GGGGGGGGGGGGGGCATCCGAGGAGGATACGTATCGCCCGGCGCGACGGGGAGCGGTCCCGAGGGAGGCGTCGACCCTGCGACCACCGCCGCCGGCTATTGAGACGCCTCCACGGGAGAGCGTCTACCTCTCAGCGGCCGAAGCATATGAGAAAATGCGGCGGTGGAGTCTTAGTTTTCCCGGCGAGCGCGGGGCGGATGCGGAGACGTTCCTGCAACGGGTAGAAGAGGCTCGCGGAATCGCGCCGATTTCCGACTAGAGCCTCCCATTCCTCCTTACCGGAATAGCGCTCCACTGGTTTCGGGTGGAGCAGGGGGAATGGCGCACGTGGCCGGACTTTTGCCGCGCGTTCCGGGCACATTTTGGGGATCCCGATTACCAGGACGTCCTGCGAGAGGAGATATCGCGTCGGACGCAGGGAGAGGAGGAGCCGGTCGCGGATTTCGTCACGTGCATCCGCGTGATAATGAACCGGCTCGATCCCCGTGGAGTCTCTCGGAGCAGCTTACGAAAGCACATAGAAATATGCTGCCTAAGCTGCAAATAGCTGTGCACCGGGACGATTTCGATAACTTCGCGTCGTTAGTGAGGCTCGCCACACGGGTGCAGCGCAGCTACGTGGCGGCGAGCCGGTATAGGGCACCGCCTCCACCGGAGCAATCTACGTTCCCCGATTTGGCGTACAGGCCGCCGCCGCGCCCCGCGAGGTCGTCGGTGTCTATGGCGGCCCACGACCTGCCCGAGCCGCGAACGAGGGGGACCGCGAATCCCCAAGGGGAGAGGCGGCGGAGGCCGCCTCCACCCCGGCGGCCAGTGCAAGAACCTCCGCGGGAGCAAGCGGGATCGTCCCCGCCGAATAACGCGCGTGCGACTCGAGGCGCGGCGCGAACCCCCGCGGGGGACGAGCCAGCGGGGACCACCACAGGGACACGGTGCTGGAACTATGGGCGAGGGGGACACTTCGCACGGGAGTGTACCGAGGCCCCTCAGGTCCACTATTATCGATGCGGTAAGCGCCAGCATACCGTAAGAACGTGTCCCTCGTGTACGGGAAATGTGAGAAGTTCGTAGAGCGGGTCCCTACGACTTCTAGCAATTCCGAGACCCG
>NW_014555843.1:0-9373 GCF_001313825.1 Dinoponera quadriceps
CTCTATTGGAAAAATAATGGATTACTTTTTACTAGACCTAATATAATAATACTTTATTCTATACATATTGCTACTATTTTTGAAGCATTCTTGCCAAAATCCACGGCAATAGGAGACGTGGGTGGTTTTTGGGAGTTCACCCCTCAGCGTGAAAATAAATTTACTACTTCCAAATTACATTTCTTTACACCAGGAAAAAGTTATAAACAATTGTCTCTCGTGAAAATTGGATGTTGTTTCGCTCTCGATTTCGCGAACACTCAACATTAAGATGGGTGCGCCGAGCGCACGAACTTTCGTGATAAATGATAAAATGCATATGAGCAAATCGTCCGAAACGTTGTGTTCGTTATGGCGTACGCGTTTTCCAAATTGTAACGACGAAGGTATGCACTAGTTGTTCGTTCGTTCCGCATACGTTCAGCTTTACATACAGACGCATTGTTGTCTTCGGGCGCATCGTCGGCAGCGGATACGCCTTCATCTCGCGCATGATAAATCGATTAAAATACGAAGGCTGGTGGCAACGAGCGACAGGTAATTAAACCGGGCATAACGACGATCCGTTAAGTGCCGTCAATTAAGCCGTCCGCCGTTGTCCGACGACGACAGAAACGATCGCGTCCGCCGGTGTTTCTATCTCTCTCTCTCTCCCTCCTGCTTCGTCCCTTTCCTACTACTTCCTCTCTTCGAAGTCCCGCGAGACTTTACCGCCCTCATTAACTCAACGCGCCCCTCGAGCTCCCTCGTCTATCGCCGCGATCCCTCAACGATGATAACTTGACGCGATAAAGATTACGAATTTCTTAACGCTGTGGCTGCAAGAGGGAACGGGAGGGACGAATCGGAAGATCGAGAGAAAACAAAACTCTTTAGGTGTAGATAATTCGTAAATACGTGTAGCTCACCATTGTTGCTAATTTAACGGATCCTGGTCTAGAGCGCCCAGTAATGAGGTAAATTTAGGTTCTTTTTTTTTTTTTAGAAAATTATAATTCCGGGCAAACTGAAGTTTTAGGGATATTTTTATAAACATTTAATTAAAAAATATAGATTTTCTCGAAATATTTCGTAAATATTTGGCCGAGTTATGAGAGACGTTGTGTTATCTTGTTTTCTCGTTGATATTGTAGCGCCCGTCCGAGTGAAACATAAATATGAAGTATATTGCTATTTGTTATTAGTATCTCTTCAGCGTGAACATCGCTCCGAATAAAAAGTTATAAAATAACTTGTTTGGAAAGATAGATGCGATTTTCCCTCATATTTTCGACACTTCTTCGCAAAGAAATCGTTTATTAACTTTTTATTGGTATTGCAGGTTCACTACAGTGATATAAGTTATTTTAAATTATCTACGAGGTCTGTTCAAAAAGTATCGCGAATTTTGAATTTCCGCGGGTTATGTATATTCGATTTTCCATTTTTTTGTGGCGTTATGTTGGTACTCATGTCCCTCACTTATGCCGACAAGTTCGGCCATTTTGAATATTCAGTTTATCTTTGACAGCTGTTTTGCTTGGACGTGTTTTGGCTCGTCTTCGATTTTTGCCTATTCCAAAAAATGGATCAAAGAATCTGTATCAAATTTTGTGTGAAAAACAAAATTAAGTGCACGGACGCATTCCGAATGTTGACTGTGGCATATGGTGAAGCTACCTTGGACCGAAGCAACGTTTATCAGTGGTACAAAATGTTCTCAGAGGGCCGAGAAGATGTGAACGACGGAGAGCGTGCCGGACGCCCGAGCACGTCAACAACAGACGAAAGCATTGATGAAGTGAAGAAAATAGTATTGGCCAATCGTCGAATCACCGTTAGAGAAGTTGCTGAGGACCTAAACATATCGATTGGCTCGTGCCATTCGATTTTTACTAATGATTTGGGCATGAGACGGGTCGCCGCGAAATTCGTACCAACGCCCCTGCTCACACATCGTTGCTTGTGCGCGAATTTTTGGCCAAAAACAACACACTAATGATGCCGCAGCCACCGTATTCCCCAGACCTGNATGGGGATTACTTTGAAGGAGACAAAATAGATATTCATGAATAAATAATTTTTGAAAAAACACAATATTTGCGATACTTTTACCTTACACGCATAACGCAAAGTTGAAAATTGCAAAAGCAATTCTAATTATAATGGTAGGATCATAATGATTCAAACTAGTTTCAACCTTACGTTTACATATGAGAGACTTAAAATTGTATAATAATAAGAAGTTTCAATCTAGGAAATGGTACACCATACATGACGCCGGCTGTATCCATTAACGTACTTAATAATAAAAATTGATAGAGATAAGATGAGAAAGAAAATCCTACGCGCACGAACGATCGCAAATCAAGCGGCAATCTCTCTCTCTCTCTCTCTCTCTCTCTGGCTCGGTGAATTTTTCGCCGGAAATGTTCGCGCTATTAATAAAAACGGCGCCTATTCGCGGCGCACATATTTCCCCGCGCATTCCGCTAATAAAGACGAGTGCGCGGAGTTGCGCCCTTTCGTCACCGCGGAAACTTTCCTAATAGGAGACCGCAACACGGCACGACACGGCGCGCTTGAGCGAGCTGAGCGTCGGTCGTCTCTCACTCTCTCACGCGACGTAAATCGCCTTAAAAGGGCATCTAGCCGTACTCATGCACGCGTGCACCGGGGGTTCAGTCGAGCGCGAGAGAGAGAGAGAGAGAGAGAGCATTCGCCCGTCTGCTCGCCCTCCTTGGAATTTCGCGGAGTTCCTTCGCGCGTTCGCACGTCACACTCTATCGTCGGATCTGCGCATTAATAACCCTCCGACCGTACGCCTCGCCAAAGGGGGAGAATATACGTTCCCCGTGAGCGCGATCTGGATGCGAAAGATGCGAGGAGTCGGGGATATATCTGAATATCGCATCGCACGCGAACGAAGAACAGGAGGAGACTTGCGGGAGAGGGGAAGAAGGAGGGACAAAAAGTGCGCTCGTTAACTCGCATTATCGAGCGCGAAAGGTCGCGCGCCGCATAACGCCAGCCTGGTGCATAATGCATTATGCGGAATTTCGGTCGACGAGCTAATTGGATAAACCGAATCGCACCTTTGAACGACGCTGAGCGTACGCCCGAACGATCCCGTGCGACAACCACACGTAAATACATCCAATTATTGCGAATTGGTATTACGCATGTGCCACGATGTGCCTTAGTGCGAGCCGCTCCGGCGACGGAGAAAAAGAAGGAAACGCATTTGTCAAGTGCGCGGAGAGGGAGAAAGAGAGAGACTTCGAGTATATCTCACCGTCGACTATATCAGCACTCGTTAACGAAGATTTGGGATGAATGGCACATTGCTTTTTGAGATTTACAGCGTCACCAAGTATGTACAAAGGAGCAGAAAAGAAAACGCCGTACAATCGGCCTCACGTATACTATACTATTCTCTAGATGGAAAATCACTTTTCTAATTGTAACGCTTTAGACCTTACGTGTGTGTTTGTGCAAGGCTGGAAATCGTGCAGTTTTCGATCTAGTGTGCAGGTTAACAAAGGTCGCAACACTTCTTTTTACGAGTTTCACAAGGTAAGTGTATCTCCTGAGAATTACTAAAAAAAAGTTCTACTGGACACGGGATTGCTCATCGGAAAAAAGTGTCGCAATCTTTAATCTGCTAACTCTGTGTGTGTGTGTATGTACGCAGCGCTGCCATCAAGTCACTGAAACGGAACGCAAAACTGGAATAATGACGTCCTCTTGACGGAAAAGGTGATAAAAAATAACTTTTTTTTTTCAAATTCCGAGAATAACTAAAGCCTTCTAAGCAAAAAGTAACACTTACTTTTGCCTTACCAGGTTAATCTCTGAATAACTTAACATATAGCGAGTTCTTTCATAATACGGTTTGGAAATTCATAACAAGACCAAGAACATAAACAATACAAGTACGCTTTCGCATCATTTTATTAAACGAAATGAATAGTATATTTTATTAAATAAAAAAATAAACTTTAGTCAAATGGACCGATGCCAAGTGAGCGAGCGGCAATCGGCAGCGGACAAGACGGCAAAAATCTACATGAAAATCCTATTGGGTGAGTGCAGAAGTTCGTGCGGAGGTGCAATAGATGGCGTTAGAAGCGGCGTAAAGTTTTGTCATTAATACCGCCATCTCCGTAAGACATATCGTTGGAAAGGTGACGTATGCAGCGTTCATTTCAAACAAAAGAATTTGTGTAGATACGAACTGCTTCGAGAAAGATTACTTTCAAAATGAGTGTCGAAAAGGTGCATTTACGGCATGTTATGCTTTACGAGTTTCGGAAAGGAATAAACGTTGCAGCAGCCGTAAAAAACATTCAAGAGATTTATCAAGATCAAGCACCAGCTAAACGAACTGTGGAAAAATGGTTTGCGAAATTTCGCCGCGGACAGTTTAACCTTGAAGACGAGCCACGCTCGACCTTCAGACATTGATGACGATGTTGTGCGAACTTTAGTTCAGAATACTCCGCGAATTTCAACAGAGGAAGTTGCTATAGCACTTAAGGTTGACCGATCAACCGCTTTTCGGCGTTTAAAAAAAATCGGTTTCGATTTGAAGCTCGATGTATGGGTGCCCCATTTAATGACGGAGAGGAACAAAATCCAGCGAGTTTCTGCTGCCGTTTTTTTACTCGGGCGGCTCAAAAACGAGCCGTTTTTGGATCGATTAGTGACGGGCGATGAGAAATGGGTCCTGTACAACAATGTTCAGCGCAAACGCACATGGAAACAGGCAGGTGAGCATGGTGAAGCAATGGCAAAGGCCGGTTTACACCCGATGAAGGTGATGCTCTGTGTTTGGTGGGATTGCAAGGGCATAATTTATTTTGAGTTTCTCCCCGCTGGTCAAACGATTGATTCGGACAAGTACTGTCGCCAATTAACCAATCTGAATCGAGAAATCAAACAGAAACGTCCGATTTTGTCAAATCGCAAGGGCGTAGTCTTTCACCACGACAACGCAAGACCACACGTTTCGAGACAGACGCTGCGCAAACTGAACAGCCTGCAATGGGATGTCCTAACTCATCCACCGTATTCTCCTGATATCGCACCTTCTGATTATCACTTGTTCCGGTCATTGCAAAATCATTTAAATGGAAAAAAAATTGACTCTTTGGATGCCTTAAAAAACGTCGTGTCTTCGTTCTTCGAATCTAAACCGCGCAGTTTTTATGATCGGGGCATCCGTATGCTGCCAGAACGTTGGAAAAAGATTATAGACAACGATGGAGAATATATCATTGATTGAATAAAGAACTTTGTTTGCCTAATCACTGTCTGACTTTTACTCACAAACTCCGCATGCACTTTTGCACTCACGCAATATATTTTACAAATTTAACAGTTCAAGAAAAAAAATGGCCATAGTGACCCATCTTAACACGTTAATTGCCAATCACGCGATATCGCGTGATGCGAATTATCGCCAAACGGCCGATCACGCGTTATCGCGTAATAGATATTTAGAGTACATACATCCTATGTACATAATAATAAAAGCATATAAATAATATATTAACTTATTTTGAGCACAATAAAAATTAAATAAAAAAATTAAAAAAATACAAAATTCCAATTTTCAGCTTGGCAATGAACGTGTTAAACGACAGTGAATTTTCCAATGACTTGTCAACAAAAGGCGACTTAAGTGACTGAATAGCAATGCTGGCATACGTGACGGCGACTATATGCTGCGTCGTCGAATAAACGCGACACGTTAACGCGACACGTTAACGCGCCGAGTGTTTCTTTCTTCCTTCTGTTTTTCTTCCTTTTTTCATCTTTCCGCGAATTCGAAGATCCTTCAACCAGCCGTGCGCGCCACGAAAGGACGGCGGTGTCCTTTTTAATCTCTCTTCCCTCCCTTACCCTCTCTCTCTCCTCGGCACGCGCGCGCCTCGCCGTCTAATAATTCAACGGAGTTCGCCTTTTTTTTCCCTCCCTTCCATTTTTCATCGCGATTTAACGGCGCCTCCACGTGGAGAGCGATATCCTTTTTATGCCCCGCGCGCGCGACTATCGCCGTCTCGCCGGCGGTTTTTACGATCCGGGGAACGAGCGAAGGTCGAACCGTCGAATTCCGGAATCTCGCGAAATCCGGCCGGCTTGCGCGGCGCTGACCCACTTCAGAGGGAGATTAGAGAGAGGAGAGAACCGCGCGCAGGTAAACGCCGCAGCTTTCGCGTTCATTTTTATGCACTCGAGTTTTTAATCGCCAACTTTTCCCAGAGTCACGCTGAGAGCGCCAGTCGCTCCGCCGAGATTGCATCGGACAGCGAGAGGATCGCGCGGCGTTATCTCGCGCGTGTGCCTCCTCGCGCATTTATCGTTCAATATATAAAATATGTGTGCGAAGAGTGCGAGAGAGTGAGAGAGAGAGAGACGATTTTAACGCGCACACCGTTTTAAAGGGTATATCTGAACCGATAAACTTATAGGACAAAATCTACGTTGAAAAATAAGTAAAAAATATAGTCTCGGTAAATATAAAAAAGCTTGCCTTTTGAGATACAGTCTTTAGAAAGTGACAATGAGGAAAAATGTGTTGCGATAAGCGGATTAAGAATGTGCTAATACAACGCTTTTTTTACCCGTTTCCGACAACAATACCTATCAATTTTGATATTTCCGAATATGAAACGAAGAATCATTCATTCTGACGTTGGTATAAAAGTTGTCGTTTGTGTCGGCTTAGAAATGATGAAGCAATATTCGAACTCGCGTATTTACTCCACATATGTTAACCCTTATCGGACGCTAGCTTTTTATGCGTGATTCTCACTAGGTTGTAGCTGGTTTCGGTAAATATGCGAACTTGTCACCTCCTACGTGACGTACGACCGCAGCGACGAAGTATTGTTGTCACGTGAGAGGTGGACTTACGACCGATAAGGGTTAATTGCGCATTGATCAGGGAGGCGGGCATTTTGAACGATTTTTACAAGTACACGCGTAACTATTTATCTGTAAAGTACAATTTAACGAATGAAATATTCCTTTTAACTGAGACTGTGCGGCAACTATACTTCAGAAACGAAATGTTTCGAAACTTATATTTATTCAGACTTTTTTCTTACTTATTTTTCACGTGGAATCCTAGGAGTTTGTCGGTGGAGTTCGAATACACCCTATATGTACAAAACAATTCGGAAGGATATTTTTTTCGCGTAAGAGACGAATTTTCGGTCGACTCGAGCATTCCGATTCTAGGGAGGAATTATAGGAGGAGGAAGAACGCTTTTTTTTCCAGCGCACCTCCCTCCCCGCACGCACGCGTAATGCGAACAACGTCGCACATCGGCGCTCGTTTCCTCGTTCATTCCAGAGTCCGACTGACAAATCGACGGAATCTCGCGTGGGAGGTATCGAACGTCGGGGGTTTCGAGGGCGACGAGGGGTCGCGCAAACAAGAGACACGTGTCCAGTATCGTGTTCGCGTCGCGCCAGCGGTCTTACGGATCGGAAGATTAAGCGCGCAGGAGGATAGCGATCAGGGGCAATACGTGCCGCCGCGGTAATCGTGTCGCGTTCCCGCAACGAGACGAGTGCGCACCCCCCCCCCCCCCCCCCCNATCGCTGCTCCTGCGAACGTCTCTCTCGCCCCCTCCGTTTGCGAATTTCAGCTTCATATATTTTCCTTCTCTCTTTCGAAGTATCGAAAGATTTCCTATACGGCTGTTTCGCGACAAATGTTAACGCGTCGTCGTGCACGGGGCAGAGGGGAGAGGTTTAATCAACGAAATTTTGCTTGAGCGAACGAAACTTGCTCGAGAGTTCACTGAACGAACTGTACGCCGAAAAAAGTGCTAGGTTCAAGCAAATAATTAAATAATAATCCAATAGTCCCGAGCATACTCGCAGTTGGATTAAGTGAGTATTACTTTAATTCGGCACTTTTAGATTACATTCGATTGACATTGATTTGATCCAATTGAAATTACGTACTTGAACGGTAACGCTTCTTTTCCCGATCGCTCTAAGAACTATCGATTGGTTGCAACGATCGCGACTTGGCGAGCTGCACACTGAGAGAAAGGGATACTTAAAAATTGATTTCCGGACAAATATAAGACGTATTTCACAGAAGTAAACCTCGATTTCGCGAAACAACCTCACACTTCGGATAAATTCTTAAGTATGTTTTTCTCAACGTGTCGACGCTGCGCCAAGGTTTTTTTTTTTTAACGATGGTGCCCGGCGCTGTTGGGATATGCGGACGGAACGACGGTTCTCTTCTACTCACTCTTCGTCCGTCCGAGTGCTTCGGGCTCGGGCTGAGGCTCGGGCTGGGGCTCGGTGCCGGGCTCGGACCCTGATGCGCGGCCTGCTGATGCTGAGAGTGCTGGTGGTGCTGTCTGTGGCTGCTGCCGGCTGATTTCTTCTCCTGGTGCCTCAGCGAGTGTAGACGCGCGGTCATCTTAGCAGGCCGCGACGGCCCTCGGCTCGGATCGCAGCACCCTACGTGATTGACTGGACACGGCTGAGGCTCTCAGCATCTCGCGGCGGCCTGCGACGGTGAGACCAGACTCTACCACCACCTTTCTCTCTCTCTCGAGTACGCTTCGCGCGACAACTGCTGACACTGACGAACGGATACGACGGCGATCACCGTTGCACCACGCGCGCCCTCGGGTCGCGAGATCGCTCGAAAGTCTCGGAACACGTTCGATCTTCGTCTGCCCGCGCGACGAAGTCTCTTTCTCCGCTCCGTCGTTTTATTTACATTCACTCGGCGACCGGCGGGTACGAGGAAAGTCCCGCTCGCTCGCGAAAGTTCACACCACTCTCGAGCCGCACCGGCGCACACACCACGTGGTTAGCCACGCGTCGCCGACCACTTGTCACTCGCGGGGCGGCTCCCTCTGAGCGCCCTTACGCGCGCGGGTGTCCCGCTCGCTCGAGAATCGCCGAGTCGGCGGACGATCGGGTAAAAAGCAGGTCCAGCCCGGGATAAAAAAACGCGTCCGCGAAGAGCAGAGGCGATCACGATCGCAGGATCCTCTTCCGCGGGGAAACCTCCCCCGGTCACATCGAACTCTCGCGCGCGCGCGCGCGCGCGAACAACGCACCGCGTGCACTCAGCGAGATATCTCGCCCGATGTCTCCGTCTCTCTCACTGCGAGGCGCCGGCGACGAGACGGGAAGAACGCACGCGTGCGAGGGAGAAAGCGAAGCGCGACGGTATCGGCCGTGCTCGCGCGACGAGCGACGATGACGGACTGTGAGGCGGCGAGCGGTAGCTGGCAGCTGTACGGCGAGCTTGGCGCGCCGAGAGACCCGCCGCGGCAGAGAGGGGGGTAACGGGGGCTCGCGTCGTGGTTGGTCGTGCATGGGGGCGGGGGGCACCGGCGCGGCG
>NW_014555843.1:9973-36463 GCF_001313825.1 Dinoponera quadriceps
CACGGCGCGGCGCCGCGCGGAGGGTCGTCGGAAGGCTCGCTTGCCTGCTCACGCGCGCCCTTGCCTGCGGCTACGTGCGGTCGCGTCTCCTCCTCCTGCTCTTCCAACTTTCTCGCTCTCTCTATCGTGCGGGCGTCCTGATCGCGCGTCGCCTCTCTCTCTCTCTCTCTCCCAGGGCCGTTTTATTGCCTAGCCACCGTGAAGCGGCGTCGAAGCAGGAACCGATTTGGATATCAGTGGATCTTTTTCCCTCCTCTCTCTCTCTCTCTCTCTATCTTTCTCGCTCACTAGCTCGCTTTCTCGCCCATACTTTTTCCCTCTTCTCTCTCTCTCTGTCTTTCTCGCTAACTCGCTTTCCCGCCCATACTCGCTCTTGTTTTGGTGTTTTTTCTCTCTTTTTAATCGATGCCTGTTCGGCTACCTCCGGTTTCGAGGGGGGGTAAATGAGAATTAAAGCCCCGCCGCACGCGAGTGTCGGCTAAATGCGTTTACGCGCGCCGAGGTGTCGCGGAAGATAATCGCCACGCTCTTCCTCCGTGGCTGACAGCGGACTCTGCGTATCGCGTCTGCGGCCGATCGCTCGACACGGGGTATCCTTTTAACATTTGTTCATTTATGCGAAAAATAATTTACTAGCGTAGCAAATTTTGCGCTGTCGCGACGAAATCCGCCAGTTACCGTGTAAACAGGAAAAATAACTTGTTTAAGAATACCAATTGCCGTTCGCTGAATTAAATCTACAAATTATTTTGCGGTAAAGACAAATTATTAAGTGTGCGGAAGTGTTTTGTTCTAACAGCAAAGTAACCTATCCTAAGAGCAAAATTCGGACTGTTATTCACTCCGGCAGCAAAACTGTTTCCGCTCTAATTACGAATAATTCTCTAATTTGATTACGCCAATTAACTTTTATCGCTGTCGCAATGAGTATGCAGTGGCAACAAAGTGGTCTCGCTACAACGTCAAAATTATTTTTCTATGTCTGTTATTTAAGATACATACGGAGAACATTTTACATCACCACTATATGGAAAAAGAATAGATTAGGTACATACATTACTTAAGAAAAGGACAGAAGGAAAACTTGACGCCTATGAATGATGATTGTAAAGAAGATATTTTAAAGCCCGATTTTTCGTTTTCTGATTAACTTGTGGCTCAGACTTATATAACCTGAAGATAATATAAAAATTCTGTTTTCCTATTCATAGTGTTAATCATTAAACTTTAAATGTTACTACTACAAAACCATCGGTTTAATTGTTAACCACGATTAGAAGAACACAATTTTTGCATTATCGTCAGTTTAAATTTAAACCACGAGTTAACCAGAAAATGGAAAACCGGGGCCAGCAGATTTGCGTGAATTCGATAGCACTTATGATTACGCGATGTGAAAATTAAAAAATTCTATCGTTGCAGATCAAATATCTTCAGTATTGACAACGTCGTTAAAGTTTCTCTTCCTGGTCATCTGTGTAAATAAAATTTCATAGTTGTCACGATGTGAGACACACGCAATCGATGAGGGACACTTGACGATCTTTTAATCACAGACATTTGTGGGGCAAAAATATACGGTATTGAATTAATCATTAAATTCGCATCAAAAAATAAAAGAAATTTTTTCTATTATATGGACGTAGTAATACACAAATTTACTAAAAGTTACTCTCAACTTTGTTACATTTTACACACAATCTATTTCACATATATTTCGATCATTTCTTTCGCATTTTTATTTCGTCATTCGTCATTCCACGTGATAAGTGAGTGCGACGCGAGTCACTCAAAAGGGAAGCCTCGCGCAGTTCACTATTACTGTCAAACTTACACATGCCTCTCTGGGAAAATAAAAAAAACTAACAAAACCTATAAACTAATGAAATATATAACGGACTAATTTAAATGTCCAACTTTTCTAGCTTAAATTTCCGCTGAGAAACACTCCGCTCGGTCCATCCGCGGAATGCGTCGCGCTGACATTTCGCGGGTCGTCGATATCGACGTTACGCATCGCCGCAAATGGCAAAGCTCTCTCTCTCTCTCTCTCTCTCTCGTTCACGATTCCCGTTGAAACGCCGTCACGCTTGTGAGAGGACGAGTCGCGCTTCTACGCATCGCACGGCGGCTGATAAGGATCGTCCGCACGCGCGTCGGCCTTTAATCTCCTCAACCCGCGCGTGCGAAAAGGCGACAGCGGCGGCACGTCGTGCACGACGAAGCGAGACGGAGAGTGGAGATTGAAGAGGCGAAGGGGGAGGGGGGGGGTCGAAAAATGCGACGGGTCGGCGAGGGAGGCAAAGTGCGGCGGGAGAACAAGAGAGGGGCGGGCGGTGGGAGTTCAAACCGTGCCGCTCGTCTCGAGCCGAGGCGATGAGCCCTCTGGGTGGCGGCAACTCCGGCGAGGAGCGGGACGGGGGGGAAGTGAAGAAGGACGAGCGGAGCGGAGGGGCGAGACGCGCGAAGCAACGAGAGCGTGCGGCGCGAGGGAGCGAGGTAGGGTGGAGAAAGGCGAGGCGGCCTCGCTGGCCGTCGTCGGCACGCGCGCCACGAAGCGCGCGTTACTCACACTCTCTCACCGGGGCGAGACGTGCGTGTGAACGAGGCTGTACGTGAGGGCCGGTCGGTCGTGCTTACCGCGCGCGCACGCGAATGTTGGGCGAAGCGAGGCGCGGTGAGGCGCGGCACGGCGCGCCGAGAGCGACCCTCCGACACGGCGACGCGCGCCACAGCGCGCCGGCGACTGCTATCCGGCGGGCGCGTTCCGAATGAAACGGTCGTTATTTCGGCCGCGTATTTTTTCATCGCCGTCCCGGACGGAGGGAGCGGGGACGATTAACGCGCGATTACGGGAGGTCTAATGACCGCCGTCCGCCGCGCGGAATAGCCAATTGAATCGTTCACTCAAATGATCTCTCGCAGCCGCGTGATTCCCTTCTCCTCGATCGTCGCTCTCTCATCGGAGAGATCCTCTTTTCGCGGTCTTCCGATGTCACACCTTCGCGGAATCGGACGATGTCGCGGATCGAGCAACGAATGTTACTGTCGGCGGAAGGAACACTGGGGAAAAATATACGATGTTTGGAACTACTATGGCGTGGTCGAGAAATGTCAATTTAGTAACATTTTTTATGCGCATCGTTTAAAAGTGGAATATTATTTCGAGTTCTTTTAACACAATTGCTCCGTTAATTTAATATATTGTGTTTGCTATTTCAACATTTTGCTTTAAATCAATAATGAACATGTATAAGTGTTGGGATAACATTTTTTCGTACTTCAGTGTCGATTAATATAAAGATGTTAATTCTACTGAATGTTATTGATGACATATTTTGTTAAAATTTATAAGCAAGTTGTGTTAATTTTATCCGTAGTAACAGTTATCATTTTAAAACTTAAGCAATACGAAATATATGTAAAGCATAGTAATAATGTAGTACATAAGATAGGTGATTCCAAGATCAAAAGTTCCCGAATTCGAATGCCATCAATATGATAAGCACATTTTTCAAATATTATATTAATTAAATTTAAACTAAATAACATATAATTAAAATTATTTCAAGCATAATCATTGACAGCATATTCGCGATTGAAAAAAAGTGATAAATATACTTTTTAATATGAAAATAGCATTTGATATTATAAATATGTCAATATAACACACAATTTTTCATCGCATAAGTTGAAATAAGTTAAAATGATTTTTTTAAGATAATCCAACTTTGACATGAGAAATAACAAAATTTATTAAGATCAAATATTATTACAAATAAATTAATTCAAAATAACTAATATCATGTGTTAGCTTCGATTTATTAACATTTTCAATTTGTGAACAAGTAAAACACGACGAATAAGTTATTTCGACTTAAAGTTTATAGTGGACTTTCTAGGACATTCAAAAAATCTATTAAAATTAATATTTTTTTTAGTGTGTAGAAAATTACCAGTTCCGAATGTAAGCACGTCCTGTTGCTTCCTGCGCGCATTCATTCGCTGATGTACCTTAATTCTTATTTCCTGTAGTATCAAACTGTTGTTGAAAAGTTACATAACTGCGTTGGTTACTATATATGGACGATACATAAGGCGCCTATCAACTGAAGAACTGATGTAATGGCAGGCGATCCAGAAGTTTCAGCTTCGAGTCCGAATGTCGACTGATGAATAAGTTATAAAGCGACATGATCATTCGCTGACACGTTAAGAGAAAAATAATAAATTCCTATCGAGAAATATGAATACGCATGGTTCTTCGCAGTAACTGTACTTTACAATACATTTTACTTTCATTTAATTTATGACTGCCGTAAAACACAATTACACGAATGAATGTCATAGTTCTTGCAACTATAAATCCGAGTTCAGTTGTGTTCTGCGTGCCTGAAGGAACTGTGAACGTGCAGTTGAGAGCCCGAATCGGTCCGGTGAAATATAGCGGGATCGGCTACTTCGGCCATTTTTTCCGTGCATCGTCGCATTATATAATCGGCAACGCTTACGTCCGAATGCGTTCCTCGAACGACGCGGTACATTTCCGCTATAATTTCCCGTTTCCCCGGTCGTTGAAAGAGCCCCGGTTTTTCTTTCGCGCGCGCGGGCATCTCTCACGTGTGCGCCCGGCCGCTCGACGTGGTGACTGGAAGCGCGAGCGAGTTTTTAATTTAAAATCCGATTCGCCCGGCACGTTGTTGCCGCGCGCTCCGCTTCGTATCGACCCGGGGCATCGATAAGCAACGCTCCGCTGTGCACCGCGAGTCACGCCGAGGGACCGGAATATTTTTCATCGCGTCTCCACCGCGTCGGAATAATGGCATCCAGTCCGCCGGGCTCTCCTAGTTACGCCTTCCAATAAGGTGAGCGCTCCTCTTTTTTCCCTCGTCTCTCCTCTCGCCCCCTTCGTCCCTTTTCCCACCGGAACGAGCGCGCTTGTTCGCGCGCGAGACGCCTGCCCGCACGTGTCGGCTTCGCGACATTCCGCGAGTGCGGAGGTCGTTCGGAAGTCGCTGAGAGGTAGCCGGTTCGGGGAAGAGGAAGGACACGGTAGGTCCTCCGATTCACCGTCGGGGACTCGTTCTCTCAGCGCACGCCAACGAGCGAGAAGAGGAAAGAATTCCTTCCGATCGTCCTTGCGCCGTCGGCCTCTCGAAGAAGGCGTAGCGACCGGTCACGGCTTCAACCATTCCCGATGCTCTCGTCTGCAACTTATTAATTTAATGGATATTTTTACGCACTTATCCGTCCCACGATGAGATTCGAAGCGAGAGAAATCCACTGGGAGAGATCCCGCTGACATTATAGTAATTTCCGGCGACTCAACTATATCTTCTTTTGGTTCCGACCAAGAAATGAGCAGCCGTGTGAGCGGGTATTAAGTGACAAGGGCTATGAAGTGTGGATGAACAAGCGTGGGATGAATAAGAAAGTGTAAACCAAGACCTCTCTCCTCGGCAGAAAAGCTGGAGTAGTCGAGTCATTATTATAGTAGCAACAATTATGCATGTATAAGGTTATTGTCATTATGGTAACACTGCTTACTAGAAAAAATGGCTCTCCTGATGGTAATTTCTTCATTTACACAGAGAAACATTATTTTGTTATTGTAGCGAAACCATCCTTGCTACCGCATATCTGTTGCAACAGCAAGAAAATTTAGTTACGCGGAAAAAAGTGTTGGATTCAAATAATTCCAATGTTCCATGGCAAATGTTTACTTGGATCAAGTAAGTTTTACTTGGATCGAGTAAATACGTTACTTGATCTGAGTAAAAATTTCCTAAGTAGCATTGGAGAAATGATTTACTTGAATCTAGCACTTTTCTTTTCTACGTGGCATAACTTAATTTCTTATTCGTGATTAGAGCAGAAACGGTTTTGTTGTCAGGATAGAAAATATTCTGCCGAGTTAATTTATCCTTAGGACGCGTCAATTTGCCGTTAGAACAAGATAATGTTTTGCTATACTTGCTAATTCGTTCTCACAGCAAAGTAATAGTGTAGATGTTCGACAAAATCGTCCAGTGAATAGCAGTTACTCTTAACAAATCCTTTTGTTGTCCATAACTGGCAGATTTTGCTGCGGCAGTGTAAAATTGGTTACGCCAGCAAGTGATTTTTCTCCGTGTATGTGATTGTACATTTAGTTGACTCAAACAGAATTCTTGCTCGAATGTACATTTAGTTGACTCAAACAGAATTCTTGCTAGATAAACAGATGTTTCGGTTGTGAGAACCAAAATTTGCTTCTCCAAACTAAAACTACCTTTTTCCTTGTCGTTACGGAGAACTAAACTTCGATTCTCACGGCCAAAATATTTGTTCGCCCATATTCAAACAAGAATTTCGTTCGAATCAACCGAATATAGGTTTCTCAATGTAGTTACGAACCCCGAAAATTTTATCAAAAATACCAAACATTTTCTTCTCGGTGTGGCTTTTAATGCATTCCTTTCGAGAGAAATTTCCAAACCTATCCCCCCGTTTTAGTGTTTTACTGTGTTCACCTCGTGAACGCGATGGGTGAACGATCGTTTCGGATCGAATCGCGAGCGAAATCGCGCCGGAATCGTTCGCGGATGATCGAGATCACCGAAAAGCCTGGCGCGCGCGCACGCGGCTTGATTTACGACGAAAACTCTCGGGCACGCCGTAAGCGGCGGCGGCGGCGCGATGACGCAGAAAGTCCATCCCACTGTGGGAATTCCACACAAGGCAACGGCGAGGCTCGCCCGCACGCCGCCAGATAGATAAATGGACACACACACACGCGCGCCCATATGTGTGTGTGTAACCGCGGCGAGCCGGGCTTGCCTCTGCGAAACGTGCCGCGCGAAACCCGCTTGACCGCACCTACCGGGTGTCGTCGAAATAACGTAAAGGATTTAAGGAGAAGTGAGGACGATTCGTGCGATCTTCTTCGAGCCGATTTCGCGAGCTTCTTTCAACATATGGACGACGTTTCCTATTTCGCTCGAGCTCTCTTCGAAGTTGTATTAACGTGACGACTCATTCGCTCGCACAATACATGCTTCACACCGTATGGCCCTTGATTTTAAACAGAATTAATGCCGCGGCTGTGTAACTCCTAAATGACTCGGAAATGACATCACAACGTTCATTTCAGCGATCAAGAGAGCTCCGCGTCGTCGATGTTTAGACAGAGTTTCACGCGCCCCGGAGGGAAGATCTATGCGAAGCCTTAAAATCCTTGAAAGTATAAATTTCGTCGGAATATACATTTCCATACATCTCTCTCTCTCTCTCTCGTGTGCTAATAAAGAGAAATACGTTTCATTCCGCGCCGGTGATTAAGATCCGCGTCCGAAATCCGACGTCGCAAATGACGGGCTCGATCTCGCACAGAGAAGAACGACGCATCCATTTCGGCCCATATTTCGATCCGAAATACGGCCATCGGTACGTTTATCGAGATTTTTCGGCAATTTTCATCATACAAAAATACCTCATTAACGCGATCGGAACGGCAAGTCACGCTCGAGAAGTCGACTCGCGTCCGCACGCTGCCGGCTCTGACACCCGAGTCACGTCCAACACGGGCTCGACCAAAAAGTGCCTCACCTCTCGCAGACTTCCTCCTTCCTTTCACCTTGATTCGCGCGTATCTCGCGTGCAATGCCCCCTTCACGTCCCGTACCCCCGTCCCCCGCGAAATCTCGTCCGCCGCGTGCACATCGAGTCGCCGATACGCGACACCGTCTTCGCACACCCGCGCGTACACACACTCACGCATCATACGTATGTGTATAATTAAACGTTATTTATAATGCGGTGTAATAATTATTAACGTGTTTGTTCAATTTTCGGATATTGGATTTCAATTTGCGGTTAAATAAAATTCGCGCAAACCGGGACGCAAAGCGAGAGCCGCTTCGATTTAGTTTTTGCCGGTCATATTTTAAGCGCGTGTTTTACGTAAGTATAATGTCTGTACAACGCAATAAAATATGAATAAAAATATTGTTTACAGACGGAAAATATGATCTGTAACGATCTATACGACTTAAAAAAATAAGATTTAGACAAGAGCAGAAAATGAAAGCAATTATTTATGATTGTATAATTTTTTAAATGTTTGTATATGAAATACGCGTGCATGCGTCACCTTTTACCCGCGTATCATAGTCACATATGATGTATCATTTTATCCTACGTAGTCACTATATTTATTCATTCAATTAAAGGAAATATCGCAATTTGATAAATGAAAAATAATAATATATATTTTTAGATGTACTCTATGGTAGTTTTATAAATAATGTGGAAATATTTACCATAATTATGTAATATTTTATGAAGAAATACCACAAAATACAATTTAGTTCCTCTGACGATACTTTAAGCGCATGTTACATATAAGTATGTTTGCACAATGCGATAAAATAGAAATAAAATGAAATACAAGCGAAAATATGATTTACGTAAGATATGATTTGTAACGATGTAACTTAAAAAAACAATAAGATCTGGACAAAAATAAAAACAATTATTTACGATTATATAATTTTCAAAATATGTGAATATACGAATGCGTCATCTTATCTGCATATTATAGTCACACATGATATATTTATCATCCTACTCCACACAGTAAAAAAACATGAACTCTTGTTAAAGTCGGTCCGTGTTAAAAGTTCTGTGTTGAATTCACGACATGGCCATGTGTGAATTTAACGTAACGCGATTGTGTCATTTCATGATATTACGTAGAATTGACTTCAACGTTCTTTTCGGTTGAAATAACAATTTATATGTAAGTTCAACACGCGTTCAGAAAGACAATGCGGCGGCTTTGGCAACGAACATTATTAATCGGAGACCGCTAGACTTAAAAAACTCGGCGGCGTATGTCGGCTCGGTTCAAAGATACGCGAACCGACTGGGATCCGTCCGATCATTTACAAGTCTTCGAGTTACATTTCCTCAGTAACAGTTGTCGTCTGTTAATTTTCGATATATTATTTCTGTTACTTCACTACTCAACATATTTAACACTTTGTGTTAAATTAACAGAAAAATGGAGTCAATCGTTTGGGACATATGAAAAGTGTGGGATTTAACAGAAAATCTTCTGCACAGTCACTATATTTGTTTATTCAGTTAAAAATAATAACTTTGCGATACGAGAAGTGAAACATGACGATACGTTGTTGCACGCATTTTCAGATACATTATACATACGGTAGTTTCGTAGAGAAAGTGGCAATATTTATTACAAGATACATCATCTCGTTATATCATCTACGATATCGTCGACGATAGTACGTAGATTGACGTCAAACTGCAACATATTTATTATTATTCAAGGCCTCTACGAGTTGAGCACCGACTCGTCATTCGTGATCAGCTAACAAGAATCGAACAAATCGTCACCTTACCCACTCCGTCGTCTCACCCTGCCCCATGTGTATTATCAACGAGGGGAAAGAGGGTTTCGACACGTTTTGTCGCGGGAAGCCGCTCGTCCTCCTATATATAAAGCATCCGTGGACGTCCGGGCGTGTACACGTCCGGATCGCCAACGAACCCACTTGCGGACGTCAAGCCCATTTATTCTCTCAGACGTCGGTCGGTCGAAGAGCGCGCGGAGAGAGCGAGAGAGAAGCAGCGGCCGCGAGGCAGAAGCGGACAAGAAAGGCGCGAGGCTATTTTGTCCCGCGACGAAGAGCTCTGCGACGAGGCGGACGGAGAAAAAGGTGCCGCGAGGAGGAGGGGAAGGAGGGAAAGGGGAGGCGGCGGCGGCGAGCGAAGACGGCGGCTACAGACGCGACGAAGCGGAGAAAGAGGGAAAGGCACTCCGAGGCTTTTTGCGATCGCGCCACGCCGCCGCCACGCTGCGCCACGCCGAGCCACGCCGAGCCGCGGTTGGATCGACCGCCGGCCAGGCCGAGAGACGCGCCCAAGCGGAACTGCCAAGGCCGCGTGTCGCGACCGTACGCGTGTGCGTACGCGCGTGTGGGTGCACGTCGCGCGCGCGCGGCGTGGCGACACGCTCGAGTGTGTCGTTGACGGCGGCGCACGGCCCGCCGAGGTGACGGAGCGAATTCACGACAGACGACGGCGGCGGCGAGACATTACGTGTCGCGAGAAGAGACGAGGCTCATTAGCGCCGCTCTCTCTCTCTTTCTCCCTCCCTCCTCCTCCTCCTGCCGTCGCGCTGTTCGTCATCCTCCTCCACCGCCCGCTCCAAGCTTCCCTATACGTGCGGCTGGCCCGACGAATAATAGCATGAGCGAATGCGTGATCTCGCTTCTTTATTTTTAACGCACGTCGACTCACTTTCTCTCTCTCGCTCCTTCTCTCTATTTTGCGCTTCAGGAGAATTTGACCCAAAACGAGTTATAAAAATTGCCATCTCTCTCTCTCTCTCTCTCTCTCTCTATTCGTACTCTAAGGTGGAGTCGGACTGACCTACGCAGTTTCGTTCTTTTGCAGCGTGCACGCGCTGTCTTTCTTAAGGAATGTTTAACGTTTATTTATATACGTTTTTATTTATTATTTACTTTTATCCATCTTGTATATTGATTACATGAAAAATGAAGAAAACAGAGTGCGGATCCGAGCCTACTTCCCTGAATACGTTGAAGATTCACCTTGCCATTAGAGATCTAGGTATATGATTGACGGCTTACAACAGTAGATGGTATTGACATGCCAAATACTATGTTTCTTCTCCTATCAATGGTCAAATAAGTTACGGAAAGATTCATTAGGTCGACAAAAGATGAAAATTGTCTAAATTATTTACACCAGAACCTTTTTGTATCGACTTACGATACTATAAAAACATTGTCATTGGAATTATTGTATTTTGTAATTGAGAGAAACTTTCTCAGAGCGTGATGTAAATATCGCTCTCTCTCTCTCTCTCAGTATGTTTCAGGCAATCGCGAACAAATCTCGGTCATCGATCGGAAAGTGAGGATTTTGAAGAAGCGGCCGACGATTCAACGGCTGCTTCGCGCAAGTGACGATCGGAAATCGCGGCGACCGGAGTCTGTGGTCGGGCCGGGACTTTTTCGGCGAGCTTTCGACGTTGATCGACGGTACAGGGTAGGCAGGTGGGAAAAGTTGTTGCGCGCGTCTGGCGTGTTACGGAGAACGCGTTTTCGTCGCCGTCTTACATACATACACACACACACCGTCGTTGCATCGGTTTTCTGTATAAAAGAGCGACCCTCCTCCCCCGAGCTTCCTTCACTTCCAATTCACCGGACATCCGCGATATAATTTACATCCTTTCCGCCCCATTTACATCGCCACCGTCGAAACTTTCCTGTCCTTCGAACGTGGTTCATTTCGCCTCACGTGCCGCGCAAGCCAGAACTGCGTAAAAATCGCCTCGTCTACTGCGTGTGCGACGCACATACACACGCGCGTGCGTGCGTGCGATCGCGCGGCTGGTTTTTTCCTCGTCTCGAGTACGCGTGGAACGATAATCGGCGAACAACACGCGGCCGGCCGGCTGGCTGGCTGGCGAGCGAACGCGACGCAGAAAATACGGGCGTGTATTTTTAATGAGGCGACCGACCCGCCGTCGCGCGCGCGTGCGAGTATGCGGACGCTCGATGCGCGTCGCGTTTCGCACGTACGCGCGCGCCCGCTTTCCACCTCGCTCTCGAGCTCTCTCGCGACGTCAATAACGAGCGTGTCCTCCCTCCTCCCCGGTTCTTTTTTCCTTTCCTCCTTTTTTATTCATTCACGCTCGACTCGCAGTCCGTCCTCTGGCGGAATAATAAGTAATTTCGATGAGTGCACGGATATTCCGGGGTTTCCAAGAGGAGGAGGGAGGGGATCGTGAAGAGTACGCAGGTTCCATTAGCTAAATTCTTAATGAAAATTTGCTCGTTGATGTTTGGACTCGGCGAGCGACGCAACGCGCGCTAACAAAAGGAATGTTCGTGCGCAACGAGGAAGCCTTCGAGGTTTGCGGTTCGCTCGCTCACTCGCCTCGGCGAAATCACGTCGAGGACAGAAAGAGAGAGAGAGAGAGAGAGATCGCGTCGGTCTCGTGGATAATCGGCGGGAAAATTATTTCCCCCAAGCGCGTGCGGACGCGTCCTTTTTCGGGATTGTAACGAATACCGGTCAACCGTGCGATAAGTCTGAAACGCGCGGCAGATAAGGATACGGATAATATGGAAGATCACATACCTCGGGCGCGGATATCTATTGATCAGGACCCACGTCCACGCGAGGAGATAGTCGAGTGCGCAACGGTCGCACCTCTGCGATCTTACGATACATCGCGATTCCCGACAGTGAGCTGTCGAACATCCCGATTGACCAACGCGCGAAACATTCCGCCGATATTCTTTATTCGTTTTTACTTTTAATTTACATTTCTTTATTTATTAGCACGGGAACCGCCGAGCTTGGGCATCCTGCTAAAACCGTCATAGAAGCCACAATTTGGCCTCTATTTTAATTTCCGGTTTATTTGATTAGCGAAGAGTTATTTGTTGACATTAATTTGACATTATTTGCATTACTTGAGATTATATTCACATTTAAAGTAACAAAAAGTCGGGAAAAGCTATTAACCAGCAATAAACATTTGTAAGATTTGTATTTTTAAGGGTCGGTGGAGTCAAAACAGCACTGATGGTGGTTCTAGTGTTAATACGTTCGCTGCCAATTACGAGCATACCCGTAGTTGATATATGAGCCTCATAAGCCAACTACGAAAATATTCGTATGTCAATTACCGACCTCTCATACCAAGCACGAGTTAATCCGTAGTATAAACATGTTGATTTGGAGCCTTGACTTGTGAATAAAGCGGAGAACACATCTGGAAGCTTGGTAGAAGGAAATATCCATTTTTTTACAATAGATAAGAATGTGTTACGAGTACAATCGCATGCAGACATTTATATTTACATATAAGAGAGAGTTGCCGAAATCGTACTATTTAAGTTATTTGTTAAATACTTTTATATCACACAGAAAAGATATTACAATTCGTTCAAGTTTTGGTTACATCTTTTCACTGCTCACATTTGTTTTTTATATATTTATCACCAAATCGTGCTTATATTCGACTTAATTACGAAAAGAAGTAATGAGGTATGATTTGGGTGACTGGTTCGAATCAGACAATTCTTCCCTACACGAATGCATTTAAAGTCTAAGTTAAAGCGTTAAAAAGGCTGAACACAAATAAAATTAGTGAGTTGTGTGGACGTAGCCAGCCGTCAACATTGAAACGGCAAAAGAGTCGCATGAAGTTAGATAATAGCGGTAACGTCGAGTTACACGCGTGATGGGGTCGTGGAAAAAATTGGTTCTAAACAAATGGAACAGTTTGAAATAGTCTATGTAGGGTATTATTTCAAGTTAATATCGAAGAATAAAATATTCTCGAGAGATAGGCGAGATAGATACGGGTAAATGCGAAATAGCGCGGAGGCGTCGAACGGAGCCTCCGCGACATCGATCGTTCCGTGGGAGGGTGGCGGGGAGGAATAGGGCGCCTCTCACTTTCGTTCCGTCGCGCGCGCGAGAAATTCGAGACGCCCGGTGTCGAAATGCTATCCGCCGCGCGGGAAAGACAGTCCTCATTAGCGACAGCGTGAGCTTGCGGCGACGGGGACGACGACAACGATGACGACGACGGTGACGGTGAAGGCGAGGCAAAGCCTCTCGCATAGGAATTACCGTAACCGTGAACATAAGACGTAAATTTAGACTAAGGAAATCGGGATAATGCTTTAGATTTGTATATTCCAGAGTCTCTCAAGCAAGAGTCTGACCATCCCGACTTCTCATTGATTGCTCTAATTTCTTATTTCATACAAAATGGTGGAATTGAGGATCGCCGTATAAATGGACTCTATTTGCAATTAAATATTATTCTGAGGTGGGAGGTAAATATTAATAAAATCTAATGAAAAAGTTAATTTTTAAGAAATTAATCTACATCCATTTTTGTATAAATGGTATTGTACATCCTCAGAAAAATGTGCCCGAACTTGATATGGGACGCTCTAAGGTAATTCATAGATAAAGACATTTTAGAGCGACGAGTCAGACGTTATTTTTTTTTTCTATCAAAAAGTCGGAGGTGGTCAGATTCTCGCTCGTGGGGCTCTTGTGTGCTCCAGAAGAAGATGGAAGTAGCCGTAAATAGGAGATTCAGACCGAGTGACTGGAATTTCAACCAGCCGAATTCTATTTCTACTTACGATCAGATTTACAGTCAATTCTATCCTCTCTTCTAGAATACCGAAACAATATCCTGATTGGTTCTTCAGCCGAAATTTACGTCTCGTGTCTACGATTACGGCAATTCACGTGCGCAACATCCTACGGCTTATTACACAATCAGTCGTGCGTCGGAACACAGCCGACGGTTCGAAGAGAGAACTCGTTTTCGAGAAATAAATTTTCTTATTAGCCATCGGCTCGTTGTGTACTATAGGCCTAAGGCCTGTACTACAACACGTTGGAGCCGGGACGCAGTCGATGAGATGATTTATTTTTCGAAAGCGAGTTCTCATTGGACCATCGACTGCGTTCCGACATCCGACAACGACATACGACGTTTTGTAGAACAGGTTTAAGGGTGGCTTGGCTTTCGTCTACGTTGCGACGACACGTGAATCCGCGCAATATCGCGGACAGCTTATACAGTTTAGGCTTAGAAGAGGCTTTCCGATCATTTTCGCGCTCCGGCGCGAACGGATGCGACCCTCGCGCCGATAAAGGCATCGCGCTATCGGCTTCGCTGTTAGACCACAAACAGCCCGTTCAGAGAGAGAGTTCCGACGCGCGTTCGCCGGCGGCCTCGCGCGATATCTCTTATCTCGCGTGTGTACTTATCCGTACGGGCGTTATCGCGATCACGAGCGGGAGATGAGTTCGCGTTAAGTAGACGCTTTTACCCGGTTCACTACGTGAACGCGATTGCGTTTACGAGCGCGCGCACAGGAGCCGCTCGAGAGCGCCGGTATTATTATTAGGTTCGTCGCCAGTCTGGCAAGGATAACCCGATTCACCGATGGTCGCGGAAAGTTCACCGAGATGATACCTCCCTTCCGCCCGGTTGCGAGAAATTAAATTCCCAGTGTCGTCAGAGATTCCGGCTTGGCTCACAGTCGGGAGAAAAAATCGGGATCTCTCCGAGTCCCCACGTACGTTTAACGTTAAGGTACCCTTACTTTTTATTCGAGAGAGAGAGAGAGAGGTGTGGTAATTAAAAGAGGAGAGTCGGGGAATTTGTAACGCTTAGAAAAGCGCCAAACGTGCGATCGTAAATGTAGAATCGGAAAATGAAACAAACCTACGCGTGTCTGCGATTGCTTCTTAGAAATTCCAGAAATTTTGTTCCCTTCCACCAAATCGCGTTGGATTTCCGACTGGTGCAACCAAACTGATTTCTCAGTGCAATGAAAGGATGATGTGTGTATATGTGTGTGTGTGTGTGGTGTATACTCGTACTCGTACTTTTCTATACGTTTTCCATGCCCCATACATGTTAACTAATGTAAAGGATTTTAATATACTGAGACAATAATAAGGGGAATTATGCATGAATTGATTTCCCCAAGTATCACAAGAAATACATTCGATGACTTTGTAATAAATACACGGTGCGAATTTTTCTCTCTTCTAACACATATCGCACAAGTAACATTTCATTATTTCCACACATTCATTATCTCTATAAATAAATAGTTCATAAAATTACCTCTACTTCGCTACCCCCCCGTTATCACATAATTCAAGCAAAAAAATCCAACTTGCTGTTCAGATCGAGTCTCTCACGTGAGGCGAGTTTCAAGTATCGGCTGTTAATATCTGCGTGTCGGGGACGTTGGTATTCTTCGACCAACGCCGACGAATCTCGGAAAGAGACGCGCGTTCCCACGATCGACGAGCGGAAAGAGAATCGCGCCCCCGACTTCGATCCACCTCCCTCCCCCCTTCGGCCTCTGCGCATATTCGCGCGCCTCGGCCACGCGCGCGCCTCCGAATCTGCTAGCTCGTAAACTCAGACTTTTACGCGCTCACTCGCTTGCGTTTCCACCTTCTCTTCCGCGGTATATTTATTTCAGCGGTTTCGCAGCGCGGTGTTGCTCTCCCGCCGCGCCTCTGGCGACAGCAACGGCGACGGCTTCCGCGCAAAAAGCCACGACGATGGTATAAGGTCGCGCGCGCCGCCGGTGCCGTAAAGCAAGCCGCGACGGGATGGGGGGGAGGAGGGACGGTAGCCGCGAGCGCGGCAGCCGAGGCGAGAAGGGGGTGGTGGCGTGGCGCTCGAAAATAAGGATAATGACAGAAGAGGCGCGGGCGGGAGCGCCATTTACTGCCGCGAGCCGACGATCGTTCGCCGCCAACGCGCGTATACATATATATATATATATATATATTATGTGTGTGTGTGTAAGTGCGCGCCTCGCTCGTATATAGTCGCTGAAACGACGCGTTCGCGTTTCGACACGAGCGCCGAGGCAGTCAGCCAGCCAGGCAACCGACCGACCGACCGACCGACCAACCAACCAGCCAGCAGCCAACCATCCAGTCGACCGGGTCATTATGACTGCCAGGCTAACGCCAACGGGCTATGCATCATTAATGGTCCTCGTGCCACTACCGGCCGCGGCTCCCACGATACACGGCCGCGTATATATTCAGCGCCGCCGCCGCCGGATCGTTCCGCGTATTTTCATAATTTTCTACCGGGTGTCCGCGAAGCACCGCCGTCCGTTGATCAGCAGAGGTGCGGATGAAGCGGTCCAAGCGAGACGCGCCGGAGGTCGTTTCGAGTGATGTTCGACCGAGACACTTCGGGGGCAAATTTTCTCCCATTATTTCGGACAGTCCATTTTCCGTATTAAGGTCCGTATTTTTGAACTTCCCTTTAGCGATAAGTGCTTCGAAAGTAACTTGTAAACCACCCGATTGGCTAAGAAACGCCTTTAACACATTTTCATCAGTAAGGAAGAGTTCAGAATGCGGGCCTGAACTTTGAGTTCGACGCTCTTCCGATTAGCGTTCGCAATTTCGACCGCTCGGATGTAACTAGCGGCATGTGTGCTGTTTTTATTATTCCCTAGATTGAAGCTTTTTATTACTGAGCGATTTTCTTTAGCCTTACACGTGTTCACACGTCAAGTTGAAGCTGTTATGATTGGAGTCATCACACTGAGAACCCATTCAGTCGAATCAACTAAATTCTGATTCGACTATGAGCAAACAAATTTTTCGGTTGTAATAATAAAGTTTGGTTGTCTAAATCGAAGGTTTAGTTCTTTGAAGTTTCAGAGGTTGCAAAGAACCAAACCTTTGGTTCAGAGAACTAAACCTCGGTTCTCATAATCAAAAAATTTGTTTGCCTATAGTCAAACAAGAGTTCAGTTGATTCAACTAAATGGGTTTCTCAGTGTATAACTAGAGTTGTTTCTGCGATTTTCCACCTCATGCGTTATATACTGAAAATCATACGACTATCCTAGCCTTTAGGGAATGGCACACAGGACATCGTATCCGAGGAATTACCCGGGTCATTGAGCATAATTTCAGACGTTGGAAATTACTGATTTTTCCAATTTCGGTGACAACAAACGAATGTATTAGGGGGACCGGAAAGTAATGTCGTTTCTGCGCATGTCGATATTTGATTGTCATTTGGTAGCTCATTACGTACTTGGAAGGCGTGTCAAAGAGATTTTGAGGTTAGGAATAATTAAGTATTCTGAATAATTAAGTATTAGACTTTTTTTTTGCAATTTGGGGTGAAATGGCCAGCCAAATACCAAAAGAGCATATCCGGCATTGTATGCTTTTTGAGTTTCGCAAGGGTAATACCGCAACTGCTGCGACTAAAAACATTTGCGATGTTTATCCAAGCGCATTGGACGTTCGAGATACCTCTTGAAACGATTCTATTTTTAAGTAACGCTGATAGAAGGAAAAGAATTCCTAAGAAACCAAAGAAGGGGACTAGGAATCAGGAAAATAAAAGATACTTATGTATAATCTGTAGTGAAGAATACACTGAGCCTAAAGACCTAAAGATTCAATACACGATCGGTGTTGCAATGAGCAGCAGGCTAACGAGTTTTGCACATTGTATTTACGATTTGCTAGCTACTTTTGTGATGAATTTGCTGATTAATTGCAATTTTTACATCCCAATTCTTTGTCCGCGTGCCATGTTCACTTTACCCGACGGGCGAATAACTTTCTATTTTCAGTTTTTATCAAATAAGAGGTTTAAAATATTTTAGGTTGATAAATTTATTTCCACCCATAAAACGATTATTACATGTAGAATAGAATTAGGAATTAGGAGAATTTATTATCTCAATAATCTGTTTATCTTTCACTCACGCATTTTCTACACGTATTCACCTGGCTTCCCCTATATATCCCTATATATTTCTAAACGTAGAGATTTCCCCTTGCGAGGCTGAAAATCGCGTGAATTCCGATCCGGGCAGTAGCTTGCTGCAACTTCGGAACAAATTCGCCCAGTATAATCGCGAATAGAATAAATGCGAAAATTACAACCTAAAATGAAAACTAAAGACTGATTAATTCGATGAAATAAAACAAGAGCCTTAGCACGTTACGACTCAAACCCGCGGATGGAGGACTAATCCGCACGTGTGTGGGCCGCGATTAGCGCGTGTGAGAAGTCGGCGCCAATGCGCGCGGCGTCGTCGCCCGCGCGCTCTCGACGCGTCTGATATTTATTGCGAGTTATTACGTCGCTCTCTCGCCGCGCGGATTCACGGCACGCTCGTTCGCTCCGCGAGGCGCGCTCGCGCGAATCGACGCGCCGGTTACACGGAGAGATATCGCCGCGCCGTGTCGCGCCGTCGGACCGGGGGAAACCAGTCGTAACCTGGATATTTATGGCGCGTGCGATTGCGATCGTCAAACGAACGATCCGCGCGCGTGCGGATGCTCGATTTAATTGTAAGTAACGGTAGCCGGCGGCGCGGGAGCGCGTCAGCGCGACGAATCGAACGCAAGGATACGCGACGTCCGTCCGTTTATCTGATCATTCTCCATTCTCTCCCGTTTGTGTTAACAGGTATGTCTTTCTCGCCGAGCGCATGAAAACGCACACGGCGAGGGAATTTTGCGGCAGAAGTCGGTGGAGAATTTTTCAAACCGCGAGGAACACATATCGACTTATTCCGCCTTACTTGATTATCTTTCCGTCTCGCGTTATTATTTGCACTTTGAGAACTGAAACCACCATTGACATATTTACCATATTCCTCTGTAAGATAAACTTTATTCATGGTTTATTCCTGCGCATCGTTAAGAAATCGCGAAAATACCGGTGAAAAGATTTATATGTGAAAATAAGAAACCACGCGAAAATGATTCTTTCTCTGTCATCTTGCGGCGTAGTCGAGCGTGATTAATTTTGAATAATTAGTATTTGAATAATTTAAAAACTGGGGATTCTGACATCTCGCTCCGGTACTCTTCCTCCGATCGATTTGTCACGAAGGAAAACAGATATCACCGTACCAAGTCCCATTTTGAATTTCAAAATACTACATTATAAATCATATTTGGCAACATTCAGCACAGATTTATCAAACTTTTTCGTATTGTATTAACCACTACCTTTCTAATAATATTATCTATTCAATAGGAATACAGAGAATACAAAAGATGAGTTTTCAAAAATAATTTTTCTTTCCGAAAAATGAATAGCGTAAATAGATATTTTTGTTTCTATAATAGATATTTTTGTAAATAGATATTTTTGTTTCTATAAAACTTGTATATAAAACATTTTTTGATATTTTATTCAGTTCACGAGATATATTGAAACCAGTGAAAATCTCTTTGTCTTACATATAAAGATGGTTTCATCCCTTCAAAACGTTTCACAACTCCAACTGAAAATCTCCAAATTCATTTATTTACCCAACCTATATTCACGTCAAGTTTCATTAAAATCTGCATTTTCGCGAGGACCCCTCGTAAATAATAGAGAAACAGGGTTATACGCGTCTTGCGCGAAACGTGTGAGAGGCCGTAAGCGGGTGCGCAGGAGGCAAGAGTTAGCCACGGTAGCTGAAACAGGGACAGCTAATGTCGTTGTTATCGCAGCTAATAAATTCAGTTGTAACAGCAACGGCATTAGCTATTGAAAGTAAAACGCATTTGCCGCAAGGCTACAACTGCGTAGCTCGCCGTAGCGTCTCGGTCTTCGAGCAGCTGATCAATTTCACCTAACCCGCGGTAACAATGACGACGGCGGTCAGTCCCTGGTTTACTTCCTATTCTTTCTCCGCGTGGGAGAAAATTGCGTAAGCTTCGTGTGTGACCCGACATGTCAGGGTTAGGAGAATTTTCCGCGCGCGGAAAGAGAAACTCGCCATTCATAGCCCCGGTCGATTATTAGATCGATTATCCCGCCGTAGGTTAATACACTCGCGATACATATCGGCGATAGCGCCTATAGTCGCTTATAGTCGTCCCGAATACATAACTCGATCGTCGCCGGCGCGGTCTACGCGCGCGATAAGCGGTGCGAGCGAGCGGCGACTGATTATTATTTTTCTACCCGGCCGCACATAGCGAGAGCGCTGAATGACTACGGCCGTTACTAATTCAAGAACAATGAGGTTTACAGCCGACGCGCGCGGCCAAGGGGTTAAACGCGTTTCGTACCTCTAACGAGATAGACTGCATACGTGCTCCGTTCAGCCGTTGTTGAATCGCCGACGCGCTGCAAGGTCTAGTGCAGCCGATGTTGCTGTTGCTGCCACCTGACTGCGGCAACCCAGTGTCGCAATAGTTACGCGAATTAACTCCACGATTAAACGCGCCGCCGGGGGAGCGCGAGTTACCGATCGATCGTTCGCGCGCGTACCGGCAACGCGGTCGACGCGATCCGAGATGTGTTTCGTGACAGCCGGGAGTTGCCTAATTCGTCCAAATCGTATCTCATCATTTTTTCGCCATTTGCTAAATATCAATGCAATTCAGCAGCAAATATTAGGGGGACCGGAAAGTAATGTCGTTTCTGCGCATGTCGATATTTGATTTGATTGATTTTTACCGCTCCGGCACTGAAAATTTGTATACTAGATGGCAAAAGGTTGTTGATAACGAAGGTGAATATATTGTTGATTAGAAATAAAAACTTGTTAAAAATGTAGTCGTGTGAATTTAACTTAAGAAAGCGACATTACTTTCCGGTCCCCCTAATATATCGAGGTCTTGATTAAGCGATTACAAGGTAATCTTTACCGTGGCAAACCTAATCATATACTGATCAAAATTGAGCAAGGAAGACCTTCGTAAAGTCGCTATGATTAAGTACGCATTAGGACCTTCGGTATATTGTCCTAATTGTTTTGTGAAATTTTACCGATCAGGTCATTTTAGGCCTGACATCTTACTTTACCTATTATAACTTGTGTCATCAGTTTCCAACACGGACTTTTTGTAGCAAACTTAGTATGTACAGGGTGTTCCAAAATGGACAGTTTTCTTTTTTTAATTACGCCGACTAAAATAGAGATACATAATTTAGTTCAAATAAAAATTTATTGAACGAAATTACTGGCTAAATACAACATTCTTTAAATGGCGCCCATCAACAGCGACACATTCGCGAAGTCGATCGACGAAGTTTTCGGACACTTTTTTTCACGATAGATTTAAATATCGCGGCCATTTCTTTTTCAATTCGACCCTTCAGGTCATCGGTGTCTCGTGGTTTCGCCATAAATTCGTGATTTTAAATAATTTCATAGGAAAAATCGGTAACCGTGAAATCCGGCGAGCGGAATGGCTACACAGCAAATTCAAGTGTGTTATTTCAGCTGAGGCTTTCCTTACACATTTTAGACCGTTGACCAAGTGCAACCAGGTTTTTACTTTTCATAATTTACTGAAAGACTTTTCAATGGTGTTTATTGCGCACGGTTGGGCGAAGGAACGTTTGAAATTGAGAAACTGTCACTGTCATTCATTTTCACGAAGCATTGCTAAGACTTCGAATCAGTTTTCAACTACAGAACATGTACCTCTCTTTGTAAAATTCAGATTGCAACATATCAGTTACATTTCTTTACTTTCATGATTGTTGCAATTTAACTGTTTCTCCTTGCCAAAATTCAGAGATGGGCAAGCGCGTCCCCGCCTCTCTTCCTCTCGGCTAGGCTCGTGGATTTTGGCAGCTCGTCTCCACGTACGAGATCTCTCGATTGCGAGCGGAAAATCTTGCGCTTGGTTACTCCATCACCATGTGCGAAGCGCCTTGGATCGCGCGTTTAAAAAAGAGACAAGGGGAAACGGATCGCGGAGGTCTGTGATTTCGGTCTCGATTTTATTCCAGTTGGAACTCGTGATAACCAATATCCGTCTGCCTCTTGAATTCTTAATCGAGGAGAGACTGAACCAGGTTGATGAGAACCTAGTGATTACTGTAGCGACATACGATTTTCAACTTTGTGGAGGCAAATATTTAACGTGTGGTTACGCACGTACCGAATTAGCTTTCCTACGGACAAACGTGGAACCAACTTACCGTATTACACGAATCCTGAGTCCCAAATATCTTATATATAATCCCTAATAATCCAATAAGCCTATCCAATTGATAAATTAATCAACACGTTGACTGCCGCGTCGATTTATATTGGTCGTGCAAGCGTCTGACTGATGATTAACTAAAAGTAAATTAATAAATAAATATAATTCAGAATATCTCTCTCTCTCTCTCTCTTATCTTGTTTCATTAGCTCTTTATTGGCAACCATTTGGTAGATGCAGTTAATTATATTTTATATGCAACTTACGAAGATTATAAAGTTTAGTGTTGCACTTTCAACAGCGTATCAAGGGAACTACTTATAAATTTGCTATTTATCATGCAAAATTACATTTCTATATATTTATTTTATTATTTTAATAATAAGCGTTATTTTGGCACGAAGTTAAAATAAGTGTATACATAAAATATATATAGGCAATTTCACAAATATGAAAAAATTTTTAATTTTTCTTATCAACGCTATATTTATGCAGTTGATCCAATAGGGATAATAGAAAGAAATATACAGGGTGTCCAGCGATTATCTCGATATCCGCGGTGTGCAAGCAGGACGGATCAAACTGAACAGGAAAATTATGTAAAATCTTCCTTGTTAGCTGTTGCGATTTTTTGCAAAATGATGCATGATTTTCCTATTCAGTCTAATTCGTTCCACCCGCACACCGCGGACATCAAAACAATCGCCAGACACCTTGTATAAGTGCTTGAATATGTGCATACGTATGTGTATTTTGAGTATCGGTATAAATTGTAAACCCGACACCCTTATGTCTTCCAAACAAAATGACTAATAATTCTGAAATTAATATATAATATTTACATATTGATTCTTAATATCACAGCAATTTTTCATTGTACTTTTAGTTTGGAAGATGTTAGATTTTAGTTTGGAAGATATTAAAAGCAGAAATTAAAAATAGCACGCTAGTCTTAAGAAATACGTATAAAAAGTATCAATTTCAATTGCAAATATCTCAGCTCTCGAATGATTAATCTTTTTCTAATTGTGCGAGCAGTTAGCATTTCAACACATACGTAGCGCGAGTTTCATCAAATTATTATTGAACTCAATCTTACTTTACAACCTCCTTAACAAGACGCGGTAATATCACAATCACCCGGTGACCTTCACGATATCCGAAGTGTTAATGCAGCATTTTTTTCATCACACTCGCTACGTTGTGGAAAATATCGTCTCAGGCAGAAGTAGCCGCGATTAAGCTTTTACAAGCTCGTTTTATCTTTTCCCCCTATGTGTATATGTGCATGTATGTGTGTGTGTGTGTGTGCGTACATACGTGCATGTGGTTTCACTTGGAGAAAAATATATTGCACGTAGAATTAATACACGTAGTTTAAGGGGTTAGGCCAGTCTAGAGCCCTCAAAAAAGGCCTAACTTTGACAATTTATTCTGGGAGTAAGGAAAAAGGAATCGAATTTCTCTCTTTCAGGCTTTATTAAACATGTATTTGAGTGTATAAAAAAATTTTTATATTGACATTTTGATACAAAATGGCGGCTACTGGGCCAATCTTCGGAATCACTTTTTTCAAGAGGGCCTTTGCGGGCGACGGTGATTCTAGGAACTCGTGCTATCTGAAACAAAATAAAGAACGGGATTTAATCTACATAAGACTTGCTAGTAAAGTACGTATGTTTTTAGCTTTACATCAATTTTTCGCAAAATGGCGGACTTGTAAAAAAAAGGTTCAATTTTTGATCGAAAAAATGAGCAGTAAATTGTTTATAAAAAAAAAAGTTGCAATGATAACAAAAGAATCGTACGTAGTTTACTAGATAATGTTACTGTGAAGCTACAGTTAAAATTTCAAGTGAATACGTGCGATAGTCTCCGAGTACCATCGTCGCCCGATTTGAAAAATGCAGTTTCCAGAAAAACGCGTTTAAAATTTTACGTGCTGAAAATTTTGTTATACCTTCAGTCTGCGATGCCTGCGCCGTACATTTCACCTTTTATGGACACGTGGAACTCATCTTCTTCCTTTTTGGATGCCTTCTGTTCAATTCGAGACCTTCTTGCAGCATCTGAGAGCGAACGATCGGATAATTTGATGCGGTTTTGATCAGTCTTTTGACAGTAATTGTAGCAGTTCGGCCCAATTTTGATGCCTATGTTCTGCATGACTCTCATGGCACTTATGAAGCCATCATTATAAGTACCTATAGCAATATATACAGCTGTGTCAAGTACATTTTTGCCACTGTCACTTTCGGGGCCATCGACCATATTGTAGCGTTGAAACTCTCATTACTGTTTTGAGTGAAGCCGCCTATGCAACGAGTGAATATATCATCACTGATTATTTTTTCATAAATTGGAGTTATAGCCTTGTATACTTCTTCATGTAAAGGTGGTTTATGTGTATATTCGTCCAAAGTTCCAGTGGCCTTGGCCCTTTGCCACGAGCACCACAAATTTTCTCCGCTCGGGCAGTGATCGTGCTTGGGCTTGGCATCTGTTGATAATTTGTGATCTAGCGTTGCGTAGATCGCAGTCCTCATTTTCTCTACAGATTCATGATTTCTGCGTATCGCTAGACCATAATAAATTGACAGTTCATCGATCAATTTGCCAGTTAGTTTACCTTTTCCGCCGAGGCCCTTTGTTTTCTTTTTTAAATTCCGGAGATGCGTACCCATGCGTTTCTGGACGTGATCGATACACTCTTTCTTCTGGACAATCGAATCTCCAGAGTTCTAAGAGTCGTAAAAAGGGGACAAAAGGAAGCCCGCCGCGGCAGGTAGAAAATGCGCTCGTCGCCCGTTCCAAACGCTTCGACACTACAGCGGATTGGACAGGGAAAAAATTTTTTTTCACTATTCTACCAATTGAATAATGTTTTTAGGACCCTAAAGTGTACTTTGAGCAAAAAAAAATTTCGATTTTTTGAAAATCCTAGACTGGCCTAACCCCTTAATCAATTATTTCCCAATTCTTCCAACTAAACCCAATTGGTTAGGATAATTGTAGTCATCGGCAACTATGGTTTACGCTGCGCTATACTAGTTAGATTTACTTGCAGTAATAATAAAACGATTGATCAAACCGTGCGCGTTACTTCTACACGCAAAACTCGCTGTAGTTATCACCTTCACAGCTCGCCGGGACTCTGCATTTTCCTCAGGGTGCGTGCGGTAACGTACAGAGCCGATGTAAAGTACAAATTTGTCTTTTTACTCCCCCCTCCTCCCTCCCCAGGAGAACAAGTGTCCCGGTATCGTCGGCGATCCGGCGATTCACCCGGACGCCTCCGTTCGCCGCTCGACGGACGAAACAAATCCCGGGCGCGTTCACCGCTTGAGGAGCTTGTTCGCATCTCCGTCGCGATAAGCGCGGTGTGCGAAGGAAACGTCGATAGGCCACACTTGTAAGCATCGTCCGGCGATCGGTGCTGTTTCGTCCCAACGAGAAACCCGCGCCGTCGGGACGCGCGGTGTAACGGAATCCCGCAGTATTAGTGCGAACGACGGGGTGTCCCCCGCGGCGAGGAGGCGCTGTAGAGCGAACGAGCGAGGTGGAGCGAGAGACACGGACAGATAGACAGAGAGAGAGAGAGAGGCGTCGGTGGTGATAGGCCGCGGCAGGCGAAGAGCGAGAGATCAGGGAGAGATTGTACATGCGGGCATTTGCATACAAACGTCACCCAGGGTTTGCGTCCCCATTAATTATACGGTGCGACCAATGAGCCGGTACCTACCTACCTACCGTGTTCCTCTTTGTGTACGTGTGTCGCTCGTTCGCTCGCGCACGAGAGACCCGTTACGCGTGTACGAGTGAATACGCGTTTCTCCGTGTGCGACGACGCGGCTTGTTCTTCGCGCGCGCGCTCCTCTATTATTATTCACGCGAGCGCGCCGCACGCACACAGAGCGACGAGGTGCACGTCAGGGGGGGGGG
>NW_014555843.1:36499-106173 GCF_001313825.1 Dinoponera quadriceps
GGGGGGGGGGAGTTATCTTATCACGGTCACGGTGGCCAACGAGCCCGATCTGTCTCCCCGCTGCCGGGGAATCGCGCCGGCCGACGCGATCGACCGTGTCTTATCGACGCTCCGTTTCGCGCGACACTTAATATCGCGCCTACGGACACGGGCTGGCCGCGAGAGTCCGCACCCGGGAGATCCCTCGGTGCGCAACGGACTCGTGGGAGGCGCGGTGATAACGCCGTCGGCAACGGAAAAGCAGGGACCGGCGCACCGTTCTGTTTTCGAGCTCTGAAATCCTGTCGAAGGTGCGGGATTAATCTTGGATACTTGCCTACGCTACGTACGGCTTGCGATGGGAAAACCACGCCATATATGGCGTATCCGAGTCAACGTTATCTTTCTATGATTTTTGCAAAACTTCATTTCTCGCGTACTCTTTCGATTTTATTCGATGCCGCAAACCTTCAGCAATACAGCTGTGACATGAAGTCATTGTTAATAATAAAATGTAAATAGTAAAGCAAACGCATGTTTCGAAGAAAATCTTCTTTGCTCTAAAAATGTATGTTTCCGATACATTATGATAAGAATATTTTTAATAGGTGTTTCCGAAAGTATAGAAATATTCGTTAAGAAAAAAATACATCACCGTTTCTTAAAATGTGTAATTATGCGAGAGTATGAGAATGAAGAAAATTTATAGCTCACGGATTAGTTTTCTTGACCGAAAAATGCGTTTATTTCTATATTTTCTTTTTTGTTTCAGTAAAAAATAGATGTAAAAGTGAAATGCGAAGTTATACATATAAAAAAGTGTTACACATATAAAAAAGTGAAGTTATACATATAAAAAGTTTTTATTTAATGTAAATTTGTGAGAAATAATTAGTTCTCAGAACAACTTCAGCAAATTTGTATGTGTTCTTTACAAATAATACTGTTATATTTTAATATATTTATAAATAGTTTTTTTCTACCCAATGAAGTGGGACAGAAAGCACACCTTACATATTTGTTTAATCTAATACAAATATCCAATCGTATCAACACCAACCTATCAATGGGCCACACAGTAAAACATACTATAATAAATATTTTATGATTATAGATTATAGCGTTTCTAATAATGCCACGTACAAAATGTCTCAGACTAACAGGGATAAACTTCGTGAAGGCGTAGAATGGATCGAGGTGGACAAAAAAATCCTGCACCATTTTGCAAACAACACGCCAAATTTCGAGTTATCAATTATTGAACATGGCCGTGTATAGAAGCTTCTTTAATTAATAACTCGAAAATTTGTATGTTATTTGTAAAATGGTACAGGACTTTTTAGTCCAGAGTAGTCTAAACTACAAGTATACGATAGCTGATTTTTTCTTCCCGACCATCTTAAACATACAAACAAAAAAAAAACTATGGAAAATCAGTCGCCGGTAGCTTCAACTGCCGGTTTACAGAATAACCCGAACCTAATCTTTCTTGCAATGGTTCAGTGACAGAGGATAAAGATCGTCACAAGATCCAAAATGATTGAAGAAGTTCACAATTTACACAATAAAATAGTGCCGTCTGATAAATTACTTACCATTGACTTGTTACTTCGAAATTTAGACACAATAGCTCGAAATTTAGACAGAATAGCTCGAAAAAAACTTCAGCACATGGGAAAGTCAACCAACGCTAATAACGTAACCAAACGCGCTTGCAAATAGAAACTGCCAGCTTCAGTTCCGTCTGCCGTACACAGTAGACGAAGTTTATACTGTGCCGTTCGATAAAGTTCGGTACTTTATAACCGAGAGACATGTCGACTTTCCATACTTATGTCAGTTTTGGCGCTTCTCTATCCGTGGAGAACTCGACTCGCGCCGGTCCGGAAATAAATAACGCGCTACGATCGGTTTCGCACACACATTCACACGGTTTTTTTTCTCTCGCCCTACTTAATTCATGGCTCACGTTTTATTGAAAATCTTGTTAGCGGACGATATTCTCCGACTGTGATCGCGTTTAATACGCGATATTAATTTTAGTTTTAGACGAGTCGAGTCGCGCGAGACGTCGGAGGGGCCGAGAGGGAACGTGGAAATCTGGAGCGGAGGTGTATTTCTTGCTGCGAATTTCGAGGATCGATTTTTCCGCGGCGGAAATTTCATTGACCGCTCTCCGGCAGTCCGGCGTAAAAGGTGAAAATTAAAGGATTTCGAGGTATTATATTGTGATCGATGGTGGCAAATGGATAACGGTGTTTCCCCTTTCCGATCGATCGCGCGAGTGAACTTTACTCGGGCGGAAATATAATTTTACTACGTTGCTATCAAGACACGTTTAATCCTACGAGAACCGACGGCAAGACGCAAAATAGCGTCGAGCGATAAGAACAAAACGGATCGAGCGAATATTGCAAAACGGAAATCAACCCTCGAATGGAATGCGTTTCCTACCGGGCTGAAATGGCGACGTGTTTCCTAATGTTAAACAGAGATTTGACGTTACATCGGGAATTCGATGACGGCCGAAGAGCCGCGCACTTTGACATACCTCGCGGCTCGAACGCGGCCTTGTAACGAGACCCCTAATTAAAAGCCGATGCCAAAAGCCGCAGGAATTACTTGGATCAGCGACTACGAGTTGAGTCGCTCCCGCGCAGCCGGCCGAACGTTCGAGAACGTCCGGACGTTTCTCGATTTTGCCATGCAGATTTCCGGGAGCGCCGAGCATCTTCCTTCGGTTCCTACGACCCTACGGCGGCCGTGAATAATTTCGCAGTTCGGGACACGCGGCAGGATGCACGTCCGACTCTTAAAGTTTCCGGATTTGCGGCCGACCGCTCGCGGCGCGCCCCGATACGGCAATTTTAATAACCGGGATCCGCGAGAGGATATTTCGCCAAGTTCTCGTATCTACGTTCAAAATTCCAACGCGTTCCAATGCGTGAAACTGCGATGTCTTCGACGTCGCAGATGCTCGCCGAATTAAAAGACACGCTGAACGTTGAGCTAAAACTGTGCGGCAAATTTGTGTTTGACGCCGTTAATAACGTAACGCTCACTTTTTCCCTCAGTGGCCGAATAATTGTAACTATCTGCCAGACAATAACGTAACGCTCATTTCTGCTTTTTTTAGGATCTTTATGGAGTACCCTCTGATTTGTCGCTTCATTTTTAAATGCTGGCGGCGGGTATGCGAGAGCTAAATTGTGTATTTTTTATGATAAACAGCGCCATCTACTTTATCATATTTGATATATAATAGCTACACAAAAAATAGCCTTATATATGTAAATCAATGACAAAATATTCTCAAGAATATTATAATATTCTTAGAAGATTTTTAGTCTTGAATCGAGTGCAAATAATTCTTGCATCAATAAATTCAATTAAATCAAGACTAAAAATCCTGCAAAGAGACTATAATATTCTTGCTCATATATGAGAATATCATTGATTTGAGACGAATTTTTTCCCGTGTAAACAACGACTAAATCACAAAAGCGGTTCTACATTTCAACGAGCAACCAGCCAGTAACGAACCAACGAGTTGAAGAATTTAATTTACACAGTAAAAAATTTGGTGTTAAAACGGCCCACGGAAGTTTTGTGTTACTTACTTTAATGTGGGAAATGCGTTAAAAAGTATGCGATACAAAATTTCAGTGAACCATCTTCAACACACATTTTTTTACTGTGTAATCTGTACTAGTTAGTTACTAATTTTACCTCAGGCCGACTAGTTATGTTTCTTCTCGGAAATGACGAAGTTATTTTCGGATAAGTGGCAAATTTTGACTTTGTCATGGAAAATCGAAGCAAACTGTGGGATTTTCCCGAATCGGAATTTCGACTTCACGTTGTCATTTTTCACAAAAGAGGGAGCTATTCCAGTTTACGGTTTTGTTATACGCTCCGACACTACACAAAGTATATATATACATACATATATATACATAGTAACAAATATTACGTTATAAAAACGGTCTACTAAAATTTGTGTGTTATTTTAACAAGGTGAATATGTTAAGAAGTAATATGGTGACAAGGTGATATGCTGACAAGTAAATATAAGTTAATTTAACATATATTTGTATACTTGTTAACGTATTTTCCATATTGAAAAATGGAAACATTTCAGTGGGCCATTTTTAACACAAAATTGTTTACTTTGTACTAATCTGCTAAATATTGGGAGTACAAATTAGTTCGGTCCGTTTTCAAAAGATGGCTCTGGCTGTTATGAATGTTTCACAGTGACAGCTGATTTCGGTGGTTTCAGAGAGGTTAGACATCTGTCAATAATATTCAATTTATATCGCTTTGAGTTTCATACAAAATCCCTGTTTTTTACTGTGTTGAATATGTCAAATTTTGTGTTAACTAAGCGGCATTTGCGGGAGGCTTTAGTTTTCTGCTTTAATTGGAAGAAAAGTGCAGCTGAAGCGCATCGAATGCTTGTAGAAGTTTATGGTGACAATGCTCCAACTGATAAATCATGTAGGGAATGGTTTCGACGTTTCAAGAATGATGATTTCAGCATTGAAGACAAGCCTCGCTCTGGACAGCCAAAAAAATTCGAGGACAAAGAAGAGCTGCTACAACCTGGCGATTCCATTACGGGCCATCGGTATGGGCTACAATTGATTCGTTTGAGAAAAACGGCCGGAATACGAGCAAAGACATGACAAAGTTATTCTTCTGCATGATAACGCTCGGCTTCATGTCGCAAAAGTCGTAAAAAATTATTTGCAAACGCTCAAGTGGGATATTTTACCGCATCCGCCGTATTCGCTGTACATTGCTCCTTCTGATTACTGGTTGTTCCGATGGATGCAGCACGATTTGGCAGGTCACCAGTTCACTTCTTTCGCAGAAATCGAAAATTGGCTCCTAAATTGGATCGCCTCAAAAGACGAGACATTTTTTCGAGATGGAATTCGAAAATTGCCTGAGAAGTGGGAAAAAGTAGTAGTCAGCGATGGACAATACTTTGATTAATCTGTTCACTCATTTTGTTCTGAAATAAATGCATTTTTGACCACAAAAAACGGACCGAACTAATTTGTACTCCCAATATGTAAATATATTTCTTACGGTTCAGTTCATTCTATCGGGGCGGAAGTCTTCAACTATGATGGCGTTTCCCCCATTCAAATATACCGCGCTGTTTAGCACCGCAGTAAAGAAACGAAAGATGAAGAACAGCTCCTGAACGAAACGGTGATTAGTGAGAAACCGATTGTTACCCGCAACTGTATGACGAATTCCCGGCCAATGGTCGACACGGCCATAGATCGGCCAAGCGTTGATTCGTGACGTCCGGCTGTCCTGCATGGGAAATATCGATAACTTTCGTGCGTGTTTCGGAGACGGAAAGCGCGAATACACACACACGTATGCGAGGGCTGTGCGTCGGCATTTCGGCGGAGCGAGTATCGAGTATCTTCCGCGATATTACCGGCAGGAATTCCATGGAAACGGCCCCAAGGGTCATTAAGGACCGAGAATGGCCAGCTTGCAAATCGTCGATAGTATCCCGTCGGCCGGTCACACACACATGTACGCATACTAACACATACGCGCGCACACACAATCGGCCCGAATTAATCTCCTACGACTTCCGCCATTTCGCCGGCCAATCGCGCGCGGCCGCTTCCGGTGCATGGATATCACAGAATTGAGACGACACCGAGAGAGCGAGACAGCAAGAGAACAAGAGAGAAAGAGAGAGAGAGAGAGGGAGAGAGAGGCCGGACCGCCGTTTATTTGTTGCCTCGATAAAAGCGGCCGATGCATATGGATGAGCCAATCGCGAGGACGACGTCAACGCTGACTCGACGAGATTTAGGACGAGCGCGGTACTTCGACGGTCCCTTCGCCCCTTAAATCCCCCCCCCCCCNAAACTCCCCTCGCTTCCTCCACCCTCGCTCGTCCGGCCGCCTTCCGTCGTGACATATTTATGACGCAAACGTTTCCAGAAAAAGGATGCTCGCGCGAAATCTGCGCCCGGAGCTTTTTTCCTACGAAGTCGAGAGTGCGCGCGAGGATACCTCATCGGAGGGAGTTTAAGATTTTACGTAACTCGCTCGTAAATTTCCGGCCTCTCATGTTCTTTTTGCGGCCAAACTCGTCGAAGCTGCAATTCACAACGCGATCGTGATCGTAAGATCGAGGAATCGCGACCTCGCCGGTCCTTCTCGGTAAGATGTAAATACACTTACACCCAACGTGCCGCGTACTTCCGCCCTAAACAGATGAAACGTACATTCAGCCGGGTTTTAATATCGAGAGTACTGGAACTCGGAATGCGCGCGATACGAATCCCCGGCGATATCGTCGCGCGCGGATTATCGGTCGTAATTTAATTCCCGACGAGGCAAAGAAAGAGAGAGGGAGCGAAATAATTTTGCCCTTCCACCCACCCTCTCAATTCTAGTCCTTTCACCGTCACCCTTCTCTTTGTCTTTGAGACGCGAACATCGCGCGGGTAGACAAGCAGACAGGCGGACGAGATACGTCGGCGAACGAAAGGAAGAGGGATGCCGCGCGAGAGAGAAAGAGAGAGAGAGAGAGAAGGAGCGGAGGAGGAAAAAGTGGGCGGCGATGAGAACGAGAGATGGATGCTCGCACGCGACCGCTCGGGTCACGTGCGTCAACATCCCTTTCCCTCTTTTTTCCCCATCCCCGTTCCTCGACACCCCCCTGCTTTTCCCCGTCGCGTTCGCGCGCACACCCGTACTCTTTTTGCCCCGTACCCCATTTTTCTTGCCGCCGGCCACGTTTACTCGCACGTGACGCGGACATTCGGCCGTTTTTCCGATCACCTGCACCTTCCCGGAACCGTTCTAATTCGGAGCTGGCCCCCAAACAATTCTCCAACGGACCCGAGCCCTGCTCGCAAGGACGCCGACGTTACCGGTAATTTGGACCGTCGGCTTTTTCGCCGAACTTCAATTGTCTCAAGTATCCGCGGTTCTTCCGACTACACTTGCATGTTACTTCGACGAGGAACGTTCCCCTGTACAAAATTTTTTTCTATTTTGTTTTATTCTATTCTGTCGTCAGTTCATTCGCTTGTGATCGGCCGAAAATATCTCTCCACCAGTGTCGAGACGATTTTCCTCGTCTCCTTTGTTACCTCTTTTGTTATCTTTTTAAAAGGTAAATTAACGTTCTTTGGAACCTTTTCGAATGTTCACGGTATATTAGACGAATTTGTACATATGTAAAATTAGAAGAAGATTGGCCATACCGAAGCTGAGATTATTAAAGTAAAAGTTAACATTATTTATATCACACTGCTATTCGTATCGCGTGTACGAAATGTACAGCTTTCGATATCGCGTTTTTGCTTCTGGTGACTAAATTACTTTTACGATTTTAACGAAAAACGAGAGGACGAATAAAAGAGACTTGTAGAAATGTTATAAAAAAAATTACAAGATCGTTAACCGTCTAGTTTTTCAGAAATTGATATATAAAATATACAATATCTGACAATTGTTGAAATATATGACAGCAAATCTGTAAAAGTTTCGTAGATATTATACGCGTTATATTTCCCTTTTTGTGCCTCTTGGTTAAACATCTTTTTCAACATAGAATGATTAATTAATATTAATATTATAATCAATAGAGTAAAAATGTAAAAAGTACGGAAAATGCGGAAAAAACCGACTATTATTTCTATAGTAGCGTGCATTCATATGCATCTGTGGAAGAATATATATAATACATTCACAAATATACGCTTAACATGGACATTTCTAGCCAAAAGTATTATATGTCAAAGCGTAGAAAACGATTATTTTTTTACAAGTTTTTTTTAAACATCACGTAAGTTTAAGTTTAATGAATATTGTCTCGATATAATCGTCAAAGTTGTATATCGTAAATCATATTTATAAACATTTAGCACAGATTTTTCGAGCTTCTTCACGTTATATTAACCCATAAATGGACGCGTGAGAGTCAAACTGATCAACAGAGGCACGAACGAACGAATATTCCTCCGTTTTTGTCTGCGATATTGCCGCCTTCAGTAACTTACCTCCACTTACTTTTGGATTTAGCAAAATCAACGACACTCAAGAATCTCAGTTAAGCAGTTGTTTTATTTCTCAAAAAATTCACGCGCCCACATACAGATTAACCATTACCTTTCTGACAATGCTGTCGTGGGCTAATTATCCTAAAATCTATGATATATTTACTTGGAAATTTTCAAAATTCCTAGTAGCTATTTTCCATTCAAAACTATTTGAAAATCTTTGGAAAGAAACGTAACAAATACTTCGATCTATATGTGCGTGTCAGAAACATCATCAAGGTTAGGTTAGTTTGGTATATACAGGATGTCTAACGCTGTCCTATACTTGAAAATTAGGCCATTCTGAAAAGTTCTGAAAAGTTCTGAAAAGTTCCTCATCACTTTGCAAGTAACTACGTAAATTTTTAAGTTATTAATTAAAGAAGCCTCTATACATGGCTATCTCCAATAATTAATAACTTAACATTTTACATGATTGCTTGCAGAATGGCACGGGACTTTTTTGTTCACATTGATCGAAACTATAAAGCTCGTATTCTGAATTCTCCTTCACCGATAAAAGTGCCTCTAAAAGTGGCTTGGAAACCACCTGATTCGTCGAGAAGCCACATTTAAAACACTTTTATCGGTAAAAGATAGTTCAGAATGGATACGGGCCCAAGTATGTGACGGATGGAATGACTTGGGTCAGATATCTCGTAATGAGTGTCACACGTAGATACAATGCCTGACCATCACGAATATGACGATGGCTTAAACGGTTACATCGATAACGCATGTTACACTGAGGAACTCATTTAGTTGACTTAAACGTTTATTGGCGTTTATTGGGACAGCGAGCGCGAAACCAAATATGAATTAGGAACTTGCAATCATGATGCACGAGGAAAGAAGACAGAGAAATACGCGAAAGTACACTGAGACATCCATTTAGTTGACTTAAACGAAAGTATCGTTTGAATATGGGTAAACAAATGGGTTGTAAACCTCCGGACCAGATTTTTTTCATTTTCGTTTCGGAGAACCAAATCTTTGGTTCTCGCAATTAAAACATTTGTTTACCCGGGAATTTTATTCGAGTCAACGAAACTGGGTTCTCCGGTATATTTTTACGTACACCGAGAGAAAGAAATTGAAATTCTGCGAGGCAAATCTTTCCTGTGATGTTCTCTTTGATATTTATCGGTTAGAAAAATAATTGACCGTGCATTGAGAAACCTATTTAGTTGAATCAGCTCAATTCTTGTTCGACGGGCAAGCAAATATTTTCGTTATAAGAACCAAGGTTTAGTTCTCTGAACCAAAGGTTTGGTTTTTTGCAACCTCCGAGAACCGAACCTTCGGTTTGAACAATCAAACTTTGGTTATTACAACCAACACATTTATTTGCCCATAGTCAAACAAGAATTTAGCCGATGCAACTAAACGGGTTCTCAGTGCGATGACGGAATACATATTTTTGCGAAATACATCTAAGCTTTTTCATTCATCGGTTTATTTGCTGGGAATAAAATTTGATCTCGCCGTATCTAAACATTGATTCCCGCGAATAAATATCTAAGCCTTTTTCATCCCCTCTTCTTTCCCTCCATACGTTACAATTACAAATTCCTACTAAACATTAGGTTATTTCGCGGTCGACGAGGGCGCGCTGTCCGAATAAAGAGTGACAAATGTCTGGCATCGGGGGGATGTCGCGCGGCTCGGTGTGAATCGAGCCTTACGGGCTCGCGCGCGCACTGGAAACGCTCTGTGTGCGCGGCGTCGTTAGCGCGAAGCGCTCTATATTACGTCGTTACGCCTCCCTCGCCGCGCGCGTGTGTGTGCGCGCTCACGCATGTGTGCGAGCGCGCGTCACGCGTGCGTTCCCAGCGGGCGTGACGGGCGGCGTTTATTGCGAGGGAGGTCTTGCTCCTTTAATGGCCCTCGCGTGCTCGCTGTATTGTCGGTCGGATGGATCTCGACCCGCCGCGCCCGCCGAAGGCAAAGGAGAGACTTCGAGCACGATCCGAGCCGATAACGAGCGGGCAGCACGCACACACGCGCGTGTACGCGTGCGCGCGTCGCGAAGATCACGCCGCGATTACGGGAAAAATTCGCCGCGGCGTCCCCTGACGTATCGCTCGCTAATGTCGCACATTCCGCGAACGCGAAATGAGTTCTCGAATGAATGACGTGCGATCTTCATGGATTATTTAAGCGAAATAAATGCGGGAAATTGGCGGACGAGTTGAGATCTAAATGACCACAGGTGAACGTTTACGCAAAAGAAAGAAAAAAAATATGGTGACTATTCCGAGGTTGAGGAACTATGACGCATCGCACGGTCACGACCGATTGGCCGATTCGCCGGTCACCGTGTGTCTCGGCCACCTCGGAATTATAACGTTGTCCACGTCTCGAGAGATATCGTTAGATAAATGAAGACGTAGCGTACTCGTCGATATTGCCCGACTCGGTCCCGCGTTTCGCCGGGAAGAAATCAATCTCCTTCTCTCGGCGTCTTCGCACGCCCGCCGGAACTAACTTCGACAATTATCCCGTCGGAATGCTCGAGGCATTCGTGAGGAGTCAACCCCCTTCCGATCGCGTTGCCTTCTACCCTCGCTTCCACGGTCTTCCTTCTCTCTCTCTCTCTCTCGGAGGTGGTTGCGGGAACGGGGGGGAGGGGGCTTCTTTCTTTCGCCGGCGCACGTAGTGCGGGTTCCCGCGGGGAATACGGAGGATATATGCCGTAAAGTCGTATCGGCGATAAATAAAGATGAAGCCGCCGCGATAAAATGCAGGGCACGACGTTCTCGCTTCGTTCCCCCCGCAGCTCTCCGCGCGAGACTCCCCCATCGTGCGCGCCCTGCGCCAGCCAGCGGCGCTGCGCCATTTTGTCTCGGTTGCTCTCTCGTTCTCCACCACCGCCCCCCCCCCTCTCTCTCGTCGTTTCCTCAGCACCCCCGTCGTTTCCCCCTCGCCATTATCGCAGCCCTCGTGCTCTCCATCGCTTCATCCCGGCACCATCAAACCGCCGTGAAACGAGGCGCGCGGCCGTAAAAGCTGCGCCGTCACCTCCGTACGAAGCCGCGCGCGACTTCTTCCTCCACGGTATCCGCCTGAGAATGTCCTCGGGTACCGCACAAGTGCCTGTGTCCGCCCGCGGCCGGTGAGTCGCAGCGATCCTGATGAAACTTCTCGCGCGAATATGCGCGCATGCAACGAGCCCCCGCTAACACCTTTCGAGAATGCGTTTACAGAGCGCGTCGGGGAATACAAGGCTTCCGCTTCGGCAGTAAATTCTCTCCGATCGGCTTGGTAATTGCCTCTTCTCCTCTCTCTCTCTCTCTCTCTCTCTCTCTGTCTCTCTCTTTTTCCCTTTCTTTCTCATATTGTTTGTGCAGACTTGATAAACGCGTCACTCTTCATTTTAAGCAACTTTCATGACTGAAAGTTGATGTACGAAAAAAATATTTCGTAGGATGTCTTCTGTGTACTATCTTATCTCGACAAAAACCTGCCACATTATTTCAAGCTTTTGAATTTAGGGGGAAGGCTATTTTATGGGGCACCAGGGACACTCCTTGATCACATAACAGTTTCAATTTATCGTACGGAACTTTATAAGAGATCGTTCAGATGTATCGTCGCTAATACTTGGAGCAATATTCCAGTAAACGTACGTAACAGTAATTTTTATTCAAGTGTCGGAAATAGTTATTTTTTCTTTCTTTCTGAAATTATGTGAAGCATGTGTGTTACTATTATACAATCAATTTGAAAAGTGATAATGCGCTTTAAGAGATTTGCCCCGGAACGCCAATTCACGCAGAGGAAGAATTAGCCATAGGAGCTAAAATCTAACTATTAAAACAGAAAAGTTAAAATAAGGACAGCCAATGTCATTGCCATCGCAGCTAACAAATACAGCTACAGTAGCATCAACAATACTTCATCAGAGTTAAAATGTGATTAGTCGCACGATACAATTGCATCGTTGCGTCTTAATTCGAACAGTTGACAAATTTATCCACGGCAAAACAACATTAGTTTAACAGCTGCAGCTAATTTTTCCTCCGTGTGCTCTCGCATTTCCACGAAATCCCGTCGCGAGTACCGGTGTCTCCGCAACGGCGTGGAACAGACTCGCGCGTCCGTCGAGGAATTCATCCCCGAAGTGGAGGGCGCGTATAATAACACGACAGGTCAGCGGGTGCCGCGGCGGCGATTAAAAAAATATTAGGGACCGTCGGAGAGCGAGCGGGCGACGAATGCCGCGTGTGTGCGCGCGCGATACTCGATTAAATTTACATTACATAGACGCAAAGTCGCGCGGCCGGCGGATCCTCCGCGGACGGTCCGGGCGTAATAATAAATTATTATTCTATCGCGCGTCCCCCCGTTCTAATGAACGGCGTTGTTGGTGGAGATGTACACGCGCGCGCGTAGCTTTGACGCGGGTACCTGCGCTGCAGTGCGGCGTGGGACGACACCGACACGGGGGCGGCTGCGGCGACGGGTGGTGGGTTTCCGAGGGACGGGCGCAGGGAGGTACGGCGGTGGTGGCGGCGGTTGTCGGGGTCGTGGGTGTCGGGCAACGTGCGATGCCGTGACATCCGCCAACCGCCCCCTTCCCACCCACCTCATCCCCATCCCCCGGTCCGTGCGGCGCACGAACCCGACCGCCGAACTACGGGCTCGAGTTCGAGCTCGCCGTTAATCCGTTTATCGCGTTACCGCCACCGCCGGCCCGGCAACCCCCCGACTAGCTCACCGCCGGCGACCCCTCGCCCCCCTTCTTCCATCCGGCCCCGCTGCCCCGCAGCGAGGTTCAGCCCCGTTACCCACACCCGCCGGACGGGCGCGTAGGCGACGCGACGTCGCGCTCTGTGTGGGTGCACAATGCACCGCGCGCATGTGACGCCCACGCCGCGCGCGGTACCCTCTCTCTCTCTCTCGAGCTAAAGCCCGGATTACGCGACGCTTTTTCCGCCGAGTGGGCGACCGCGCGGATTGGCCGCTTGATAAGCACAGGCACGTCGGATAATGTGCCGCACTTAGAAAATTCCCCGCGTCCCTTATTCAATTTCCATTCCGCGCGGGAGGGAGTGTGGAGTAATTCATAGCGTGGGAAGTAACGTCGCCGAAATCGAAGGTGCGAGCTCGTTTCTTTCACCCCTGAATTATTGCGACCGTAAAGGTCCACGCGCTTTTCCTCGACTCGCTTCGGTACACCGGAAGGGAGAAATCTCGTGTATTTTATTATAATTGGAATTGTAATAAAATTAATATAATTATAGAATTCATTGGAAAGTAAAAGGAATTATATATGTAGGCAGGAGAACCATTTTTTCCTAGAGAGTAAGTGTTACTATAAGATGATAACTTTATATGTATATTGTTATCACTATTTTTGTACTTAACATTAGGGAGGAGGGTTTTCAATGTATACGAGAAAATGAGGTCGGATTTATTTTGTTCATTTTCCATGTGATTAATGTACAAAATAGGTAAAAGAAGTAATAACATGGAGCATTCATTAAGAAGAGAAATAGTGCGTGCACACTGTCAAATAAACGAAAACGTAGAGTCAATTTGACCCCATCTTACCATTAGAGTTCAAAGTATGAAAAGCCAATAATAACTATAATTTCTCTCAGTTCGTGACGCTCAACGAAAGAATTTGTTTTCCAGAAATTCACGAAGGTTAGGTTTTCTCGCTGGGTGCCGAACGAGTCCCGAAACGCGCATTGATAAAAAATTATAGTTATTTTCGGAGCCAATTATACTTTTTTTATTTTAACCACAAAAATAGTCAAGAGAACCATTTTTCCGGTCAATATTATTGTAGCGTCAGTGATAATAACTTTATATGCATGTTGTTACTATTATAAAATATGTTTGGCGCCAAAAATAACTAGAATTTTCTATCAGTATGCCGAGGAAAATGTGTGTCAGCCTGTATAACCGTGTGGACACCAAACCTACAAAAGAACACCTCATATATTGATAGAAATTATATTTATTTTCACCCTCGCTTATATTCTTTCGTGGGTTAATTACAAAAATAGAAATAACAATATACATATGAGATTATTCTCGTATATAGCAACACTTATTAGAAAAACGATTCTCTTGACTATAATTCTTTCATTGTGATGATTATAGTTGCAAATATCAAATATTTTTCTCTCAGTGCGCACTCTAATAGAAATTATAGTCATTTTCAGCTTCACTTACAGCCTTTTTTGGACTTTATCCATGGAAAAATAGTAGTAGCAACGTGCGTGGATGCTCGGAAAAAAAGATCAGCTGCAGTATATACTGAAAAATTTGGTGTCAAATATAATGCATTTCGCATGTATCAAATCCCAAAAATAACCTACTCAAAGTTTTATGTTAATTTATACACAAGGCGAATGTGTTGACAAGTAACACAAATATTATGTCGATAATTAACACAAAATTAAATTAATACGTCAATCGACGCTGAAATATAAGATGTATTATTTTAACGCACGCATGTTGAATACTAGTATAACACAAAACGTTGAGATAATATAAACACAATATGTTAAATTAACGCAAGGTCACGTTAACACAAAAATTCAGATTTCAATTTAACACAAAAATTATAACAAAGACCGCTTTTAACACGAAAGTACAAAATGTTTGTTACTGTGTAGCTAAATCAATAAATCAGCCATTGTAACAATATGGACACCGAAAACTTTAGCAGCGTAAGCAATTTTGATTGCTGCAAAAGAGTTTGCCGAAGTGTTAAGTGTTCGTATGTTACAACCCGAGTTGGGTAGTACTCATTACTTGTAACGCTGTTATTCTTTACTTTTTTCTTAATAATAATTTAGTAACGACATGCATGACGTTATCTTCATTAGTAACGATAACGGTAAAGTGGTTACATTTTCTCGGCAACGATACCAGATGTAATTGTTCGTTTGCATACGTACAATACTAGTTTCAGGAAATAACGCGTCACTGCAAAAGTTATACGTTACTTTTAAAAGTAACACGTTACTTAACTCCGTAAAATATCACGTGTAGATGTTACGACGTACGTGTAGATGGAAGAAAAAAGATCTCAGCATCATATAAAATCTTTTTCCCTTCACAATTTTGAATATGATATCTAAACGTAATATTTTATAAGTGTGAAAAGTACATATAATACATAAATAACGCGTTAACTTCCAACGAGTAAAAAGTTACTCCCAGCTCTGATTATAATTAATTCAACTACCGAGACTAATCTTTTCTACCGTGCGTATGATTACTGTCACTACTGTTCGCTAAAAAATTGCTTTCCCTGATTATAATTTTCCACTATAGTTTATATCATTACGATATTACAGTTGCAAATACACCTGAAATATATTTCAGTCAGCGTCGACGAACCCGACACGCGTTTCACACGGAGAGGTCGCGCTATCCGCGGTTGTCTCTCCAGCGCTCTCTCGCGGTCTCAAAAAGAACGTTGGAAAACAGCGTCGCGCGAGTCGGGCTTAATCCTCGGGACTGCGCCGCGGTTGCGGGTGATACGAAGCTTCCGCGGCTCTCGCGTATCCCTTTGTCTTCGTTTTCTACCTCGCTCTCTCTTCCCCCCCCCCCTCTTCTCTCTCACTCTCTCTTTGTTTTCCATCGCGCCACCGCGCTTCTCGCAATATTCCCGCGAGCGTGTTTGCTTCCTTGAGATCGCGCGTTCCCGCGCTGGCGGAGGAGGATGGGAGGATGGCGATCGCGATGGTAGTGGTCGGCGATGCCACCATCGCCGACGAGCCCACCAGCCGGTCCTCTGTTTGGATATGGACCAATATCCGGACGATAGTTTTCGGTTCTTTATTGCCGCGGCGCGGTGGGTGGAGGTAAACCTGGATTTTCGCGATAAATCTGCCCGCCGGTGGGCGAATCTCCCCTCGGCCCCTCTTTTCGTTCCCGCCTGCACCGCGCCTATATCTCCGCTTTTGTACGCGCGCTGCCGTCGATGTGTGATTTTATTACGCGCGAGCTTTGCGGCGCGCGCGGTAACGAAGGTGCCGCCGGGACGCACCAGGTTCGCGCTTCATTTCTCCCCGAATCCTTCCGGAGGGCACCTTAAACGCCTCGCACGTCCGTCTCTCGACGACAGCCCGTTGAAAAACCCGTAAAATTTCGGAGTTGCGCGAATCGATCCCGCGTTTCTACTCGGCGATCCCCGCCGATCGAACGCCCATTCCCGCATTGAACATTTCCTGGGATCCGCGTGAATGAATGGTTTCACCCCATATTTGAGATAAGCATAAGATTTCCAATTGATATCGTAATAGAATAAATTATTTTCGGATAACTTTGAATGTTCCAATTGGAATTTATAGTGTAAGAACAAGTCTGGGAAAATTTCTATGTAGATTTCTAAGGGTTTCTGTGTGGGTTCTAAACCGAGTTCTTTCCGTGAATTGTGAGAAATTAAGAGAAATAGTTGCAATGTAAAAGGCTCTCTCTCTCTCCCTCTCCCTCCCTTTTTGTAGGTAATACGCGTAACATGAATTATCGTGACGAATATTTGCAGATTCCGGACGACGCCGTATTGTCTACGGACGAAACGACATTCCTCTCGAGAGCTCGAGAAACAGCGGCTGAAATAAACGCAGTTATTGCTCATTCCTAAGATTATCAATTTGTAATTGCGAGTTTATTAATTTATGGCGGAAGGAATCGCGAGGATGTAGGAAAGATAATTCAGAGCCGGCAGACGGGCAAAAAGAACGACGATTCCCGCGCTCCGTGGAAGCGGACAAAAACGCAGACCGGGGACTTATTTATTCAGCGGGAAGGAAACGTTACATGTGCAGGAATATAGGGCGGTATGTACCATCCTGGAGGGGATCTCGCTTTACGCGTTCGGCCGTTTAATTGGAAACACCGCAGCTGCTTTCGAAGACGCGGGCTTTTCGCGAGGAGCGCCGGTTGCGCGCCGCCGTACGAACCGGATATCCGACTGTCAGACCATCGGAAGCATTCTAAATGAAGTACCGTCGCATTTATTAGCGTCGCACAGCTATTTTTCGCCGCGGATAACGGCGTTATATCCGCCGTGAAATTTTAATATCCGCGTCAACTCGCCTTTCCGAGATCCGCGGCATCGATCGAATCGCAAACGAGCGAAGGGGATGCGGCCGGACTCAGCGAGTCAAGCGCGTATATACGGGGCAGTTCGTTTTCGGTAAGTTCGCGGTAAACAGCGTTTGCTCTTATAAAAGCCTCGAAAAAACATGCTCAGTAAAAAAATTTTGTGTTAAATTTAACATATCTCCCAAACGGAAAATGTCCCGGACGATCTACACAAATTTTTGTGTTAATTTCACGCAAGATCAATTTGAATTGAAAAACGACACAAATATTGTGTCAAAAATTAATACAAAATTGTATAACATCCATAATATGTTAATCGATACGAAGTGTAAGATATGTTATTTTAACGCTTACGCTTATGTTAAATATCGACTCGACATAAAATATATATTGAGATAATATAAGCACAATATGTTGAATTAACACACGGTAAAAAATTTGACAACAGTTTTAACAAGAATCAATTTTAATACAAATGCAAAAAGTTTTTTATCATATAGCTAAAAAATACAATACGAATAGAAATATTTATTTAGTCCACTTGGATTGAAAATTAGTAGTTAATGGAGGGAAAAGGGGTAAGATGACGAAGGAGTAAGTGAGTAAGATGATGATTTGTATATTTTTCTAAGCATAATAAAAAATTTTTTGTCGAAATCGATCCACTGAAACCTTGCTACTTTATCACGGGGAATGTGTTAAAAAGCACAAATATATGTTAAAAGTATAATATCAAATTAATACATTCACCCTGATAACATATTAACAAAGTGACAAGTTATCAACATATTGACAAGATGAATATGTTAATCCAACTAATTATATTTGTGTATTTTTTAACACAATACATTCTTCTAACATCCCCCATATTAACCCTTAGCTGACACACGGGGTTAAAAGTACCGCAGAGTGTTTTTGAACGCAAATTTTTCATAGCTGCGCGCCAAATTTGGTTCTGTGGCGTCACCTATTAGTCGAGGCTTGATCTAATATTGATAAATAAAACAATTATACACATTTTTTCTCGCTGGGGTCCAAAATATCCCCTATAGCGCGTACGTTATTATTTTGACGTGTGTCAGCTAAGGGTTAAAGAAACACAAAATTCTGTCGTTAAAACGTCGCGGGACGAATTCCACGATAGATAGCGATCGAAGAGCCGAGAGACGTGGGTGGATGGATAGACGATGGGTAGAGCGAGGGAAGGAGGGGGGGGGGGCACTCCAAGTCCGCGTTAAACAGCGAGTCGCGCTGCTTCCGGAGAATGTTTCCGCACCTGTGCGTGCAAAACGACGCTCGGCCGACCTATGCTGCGGCGGGGGGATGTGAGTACAGAACGGCGGCGTGCTGTGGGGGGCGATGGTGGTGGCGTGCATTAATCATCCCTCGGCACGCCATAGCCATTCGCGAGCTCCCAAACCAACCCCGTGTGGCTCGGGCGTCAGTGGTGCTCGATCATCCGTTTCGTGTGTCGTGCGCGCCACACGGACGCACACACACGCACGAGCGAGCGAGCGAGCGAGCGAGCACACATGCACGCACACACGGAGAGAAACGCGCAGACAGCTGGGCGAAAATCCGAATACACACACGCGAGCGCGCGCGGCCAGAGTAAATCTTAGTACGTTGCAGACGTATATACAGGGTGTATCAGAGGTTGCGCATTTCTGCCGGCTGAGAATCCCTCGGCGAGATCGGAGTCGAATTTCCTCGGCGGAAATTCGATGCCGTTGACGGCGACCCTTCGGTCTCGCGCCTTACGCATCTTGAGTTTCCCAAAACGGCCTCCTTTTCAAAATCTGTTGTATTGAGAGTTTTAATTATATATGGTATGTTCATCTGACGTGTAACGTTCCGAAGTAAACGTCGCGATTTCTGCACGTGGAACCTCGATTATTTTAGAAACCTGACCGTACCAGCGACGTTTTCAGCATTCGGAGATTCGCAAGAAGCACCTCGTCCGGTTCAAAGTGACTTTCAGCTATGAACTGAAGTATCATCGGGAAGTAATCTTGCGACTGAGACAGACGGGGGGATTTTTTTACAATTCGTTCCCTCTGTTCAACTTCGGACTGCAGGAGTCGCGATCGCACTCCGGACGTAATCTAGGACAGCCGGACAAGTGTCCGCGCGCCGGTGTTTATTTTTTATTACACAATATTAATATCTGCGGGGCCAACGTTAAAGCGGGTAATCACTTTAGCGCGATTCCACTCGTCCTCTCCTGTCATCCATTGCGCGCAACGCCCGATTCCCCTTAATCGGGCTTCAAATCGATCGTGGCTCGTATCGGCGGAAAAAAAGGTTAAATAACCGGCGATGAATTTAGCCGGTATAATTCGATACCAGCTCGTCGAATATTTCATCGCCTCGCGCGAGCGCGCTCGCGTGGCCGCTGCTTTTCCATGGAAAATGCGAGCGGCATCAGAAAGCGTCCCGCGAGTATCGACGGAAAATCGCGGGACCTCAGGAAATCGGAAGTACCGATGTATGGTTTTACAAAAGAAATATGATTTTATAAAATTCGTTATCTGTTGTTGAGTTGCTTTTAATGTTTACCAGTGAATATGTTATTAAAATGTTTTGTAAGCTTCATACAAATAAGTAACAAACATAAGCATGAGTCATAAAGATATTTTCAGAATAGGATGTAAAATTACTGTCAAACTCAAAATGACGATTTACGGCAAAATTACGGTAAGACAGTAATTTATTGATTCATTAATTTGGTAAAATTCATTGTTTTTGCCAGTTTCGTGTACAAATATTCATGTTTTTGCACTAATATATAACATAAAATAACATTTTTCTTATATTATCATCAAATGTACATCTGACGATCTTTGAAATATCTTTCAGACGAAAGAAAGAAAAATATTTACAATCCTTCGAGGGCATTGAAATCTCCATTTCTTAAAATTCTACTAAACTACTTTTTAATATAATCCTTTGTACGAAAAAAGTCGATTTTATTTATTGTCTTGTCTCATGGTGTTGGAAATCAGTTTGAGAAACATGTAAACGACATAACCGTTGCCATTAATTTGCTTTTCTGAAAAAGCCGCAAGTCGATTGATTATTACGCGGGCATTCTCATATGATACCTTTCTTCTCGTGAGTCGATAAAACTGTATTTGGAAACGAGCTTTATTATCGCTGAAGCTTTGCCGGTCTGCCATCCTCATACATAATCCACACTAAATAAAAATTGTTTTCAATTTCTCTAGTTCATATATACCTAATTACTATATGCTACATGTAGTACACAAATATACAATATAAAAATATTTTATGAAGAATATGCGTTAGATATAGCGTTTCACTCATCTTAAGGGTTAAATGCTCCTTCATATCGAAATTTTATTTCTTGAATTTTTCTCTAAATTACCGTTTCACCGGCTTTCCGAAATTACCAAGTAATTTATCGCAATTTATTAATTTCACTCATTGAGCTACCGTCAGATCGGATCATTTTCATCTCTACACTCATTGGAATCAGTGCTCGTCGTCCGATGATCGGGGTTCAGCAACGACGACTGCGGTTAGGAGATGGACGGGGTGACCGGCCACCGGTTGGGCTCGAAACCACGGAGGAACCTTGTATGAAGTTCTTTTCTCTGTGCACCCTAGAAAGTCTCAGCAAGTCTCTTCAAATCTCAAGATGGAGGAAACCGCCAACTTTTTTCATAGCATCAAGAAGCAACGAATAAATTACCGATATCAGAGAGATCGAAACTATGAAGTGGACCGAACCGACGATGAGAAATCAATTCCAGATTGACGGTAACCTCTTTGACATCGAGATCTATTTGAACAATCATTCCTCACCGGAACGTCCTCCCCGACTCTCCGAGAATTCGACTGTAAATTCCGGCAAGTCGTCGCGAAAATATCTACGGACGAGACACCTTGTATAGCCGGCGCATGAAAATTGCAGGAGAAGCCGCGAGGGCCGGCGCGATAACCAACGAAATTATTTATCGCGATCGCGGCGCTCCGTCTCCCTGGCGGATAAGCGAGCGCGCGCAACCCGGTGTTATTAACGTGCCCGAGGGTCAGGAAAATCGATCTCCTTCGGGAACGGATCCTTATGAAATTAAGATCCTTCCCCCAGGCCGTGCCATCCGGCTGCTCCTTTCCCCGCCTTCTCTCTTCCCCCCTCTCTCCTTTCCTCTCTTCCATCGCTCACCTCTCGCTCCCTTGCGGTAAACTCACGCCGGCACACGCAACGAGTTCTTCTCGTCTCGCTTAATTGGGACGAGCGAGCCGGAGAGCTTTTTAATGTATCCAACGAATCACCTTCGACTAGAACACCTATGATAAAAATATAGCCACCGTATGTCCGATTTCTGATTGACTCCACTACGCTTGAATCAGTTTCGAGTCGAGGTGTATCGAAGATTGCTTTCCAGCGATCCAGGTAAAAGTTGACACAAGTCACTATCAATTTTATCCTTTTTTTTTTTTTTTACCAAATGCGAAATAAGCATACGATGACCACAAGTGATGATACAACCAGCGTCGATTTGAGTCTCTCGCTGGAAAGCAAGCAAAATGATCGGTTGAGTAACAACGCAAAGATTTGCCATCCACGAAGTCTGCGAAGTCTACGAAGAGCGTCGGGAGAAAAAGGAATTCGCGCGTGTTTCATATTGCGAATAATTTACTTCGGCTCGCGCCTATTTTCATAGCGTTCGAAGATCTTGCGCATCGCTGCTGTGAACCTTCAGCTTTAACCTCGTAGCCGTACTCTTATTACAGGTGTTCCACCATCGACGCAATCGACGCGTCTCGCAAGTAGACGAAGACCGAACGCGAGCGGGCGCACAGGGGATCCGGTCGGTGTGTGTGCAGCCGTAGCGCTCATCCCCGCGGCGGAACCCGATACTACTCGTTTATAACTGCCGGCGATTTGATAACTAACGTTTCGACAAGTGCGCGATTAATGCCACGTAGGTGTGCACTACAAGGGGATTTTATCCAAATTTCGTCGATTACACGCGCGCGTGCAACTTTGTTCATCCTCACCGGGAGAATCCGCCCGGCTGCACACACACCGACCGGTTGAGCAGAGCGAAAACGCAGTTTCGATCGCGTATTACCGACGATGATAACCCTCGCTAATGCCGTAACGCGTTCTCGTTATTCTCGCTCCGGCGATAAATACCGCCGCGGGCTACTTCGCGATGCCCATCCGTTTCCGTAACTTTTACATTGCCGCGCGTCTCATCGGGCTTCCTTGGGACGGTAACCTTAACAAACTTAACATCCCTTCTTCACCGGTCAGCAACAGTTTCTTTCAATGTCCTGTTCGCTACTTTCCGACCTCGCGGCCACTAATGCGTCATATAATAAAGTTTATCTATGTGTATATACAGGGTGTCCCGAACTAATCTTGGCTCCCGCGGCAAGTAGGACGGGTGAAACTGAAAAGTCCTGTATCATTTTGCAAATAACACGCAAAATTTCGAGTTATCAATGACTGGTCATTTACAGATGCTTCTTTAATTAATAACTCCAAAATTTGCCTGTTATTCACAACATGGTGAAAAATTTTTTCGTTCAGAATGGCCTAATGTACAAATATATGACAATTGATGTACCTAACGACAGATACTGGTATATTGAATTTCGACCCTCGAGTCTTGAACTTGTCGTTAAGTACAATAGTTGTCATTTACTTCTTTATTAAACTATTCGATACGTAAAAGTCTCTCACTATTTTGCAAACAACACGCAAATTGTTGGGTTATTAATTAAAGAAGCTTCTATACATGGCCATTTTCAATCATTGATAGCTCGAAATTTTGCGTGTTACTTGCAAAATGGTTATAGGACTTTTCTATTCAGTTTCTACTGGTTCTACTGGTACACCACGGAAACCGAGATTAATTTGGGACAGCCTGTATATAGTGGACGAAGCAAGGCTGTGTACATTTATGTTAGCAGTGTTCGAATATTTTGTGAGCGATCCTGTTTTCCGAATTATTACGCCGAGTTATCATACATAGATATTTCCACAGATTTTCCCGTATACACAGCACAGATTCCGAGATCCAAATTTGTCCCAAATAGATTACCCCGCTGCTACGACACAAATTGGAAGTATTTAGTAAAGTTTTTCGTAAATTGATTTCAATTGTAGAATACAAAGTGGAAAACAGAAAATTTTTTTGTAACGTTTGGGGAATGACTAAAAAGGATCTGCTTATATTTCCCAATCATATGTTTGAAATATTACTAACTAGAATTCTACGTAGATTTCCCAATTAGAATCCATAATTTTTGGAGGAATCGAACTGGATCCCGAGAGATTTTCCGCGGGATATTTTGTTCAATCATACTGTGAAATGAAAACCAGAAAAATCTTTGGGAAAAAGTTAGGATTGACCAAATAACATCCGTTTATTTCTCAGTATCGTATTTTTGAAACATTACGCTTTCCAAATCTACGCAGATTTTTCAATTCTATCATTATTCTGGGAAATCGGACTGGGATCCCAAGTAGATATCGAGAAATTTTTACGCAGGATATTCTGTTCAATTGCGATGTGAAATGAAAACCAGAAAAATCTTTAGGAAAATATTGGGCTGATCAAGTAGGTTTATATTTTCCACTTTGTAGCGTACATAATAAAAAACATTTTGTACTTGTGTTAAAAACGGTTTTTAAAATTTTCATGTTAAATTTTTACATATTCGTATATTAATTTAACATATTGTGTTTATGTTATCTCAATATTTTGTTGAGTCGATCCTCAATGTGTGTAAGTGTTCAAATGACGCTTGTAATTGTTAACACATTTTATACTTCAGTGTCGATTAACATATTATGGATATTAATTTTATATGTTAATTTTCGCCATAATATTTGTGTTAATTTTTAACGTATTTAACTTACGTTAAATTAACATGCAAATTTGTATGGACCGTTTGGGGACATTTGTTAAATTTGACACAACATTTTTTACTGTACATTTGAATTTGAAACACTATGCTTCTAATAAAAAACGCAGATTTCCCAATTTCATGACCCAGAATTATTCGAGGAGATTTTCCGTGAGCGACATTTCGTCCAATCGTAATATGAAATAAAAACCGGAGAAATCTTCGGGAAAAAGTCAGGGGTGACCAAAGAGAATCCGTTTACATTTCCCACTTGGAATCGTACGTTCGAAACATTTACGCTTCCGATCGGAGAACCTGCGTAAATCTCTCAATTAAAATCCATCATTATTTCGAGAAATCGGACTGGGATCCCAATTAGATCGTGGCAATTTTCTACTAGTTGCCGGCTGCCTCTCATCCTCGTTGGAGCGACATCTCCCTCGCCTTACGCGCCGTCTCGCGTATTTCGCGTTGATACAGCCGAAAGAAGGCGGACGGCGAAATTAATTGGTGTGATTATATCGGCGAGTTGGCCGGCGAGATATCGACACATCTCGGGGCACGAAATCACGCGCGGACATAGACACGGAGACATAAAAACAGCTAGGTCGTAGCCCGGCTATGCGGCGCGGCGGCAATCCACTTTTATTTCGCCATCCATATATTCGCGCGGCGGTCGACTCGTTGTACACCGGGTGCTCGTAAAGTGACGCGGTACGGCCGCTAACGCGGAGAACAACGAAGGTCGACCCCCCGTATACGACCGCCCGTATCTCGGGGCTTGTCGAAACGCTCTCGCTGCGGCACGTACAACCGACACCTCGTGCGCAACGATATGACACGCAGCCGCCGATGACGTGTCGGGCGACATTCGCCGGCATAAATTAATACCGGCGGCGGTTTCGCGAGAAACGCCTCTGTTTCTCGCCAGATTCGGGAAAAGTGAAAAAAAGTCTGGCAATATTTATGCTAAATGCATTTGGTTTAATATTTACTGATCCTTACGAAATTTGGTATTAATTGTCAAATATTTAATTTGCCTAAATAGTTGAGTCAAATAAATAAAATAGTAATGGAGCTAATATGTCACATCTGTTATTAAATGTTCGATGACTATTACTCGATATTTGGTAAGTATTACGAAATCATTCACTTCCATTCTTGCGAAATATTTGGTAACTATTAGTACACATAGGATTCTGAAACTTGATGACTTTTCATCAATTATTTTCTTTATTGAATGATTGACGAAAAGTCATAAAATTTCAGAATTCTATCTAATATTACACTATATATTATTTCTTATGTAAAAGATAAGATTCTTAAATTTTATGATCTTTTATCAATTATTTTTACTATTAAGTGATTTATGAAAAGTCATAGAATTTCAGAATCCTATCTTTCCCACAAGAAATAAAGTATTAATTTAAAAAATAGAAATGGTCAGAAATGACCGTCCGGTACTTTTAGTTAACTTTGACGGTAAAATAGTAGACTTACGAGGTCTACATGCAGTTTTCTTTCCTTTACCCCCTCTTCTACGTCTCGTGCAAGATATTCATTCCTATTTCTCTATTACTCAGAAAAAAAGTTAAGTTGATGTGACTACTGCTATTAACATCCTAATTCAATGAGATAACTGGTTTCCTGGCGGCAACCTCAGTTTATAAAGACAATAAATAAAAATTGGTAATAAACGACAAATATATATATTATATTACATGATATTATTTCAGCGCCAAAGTCGCGGTTACTGTCAAGGTTAAGTTATATATATAAAGTATACATTAATTGCATCTATCAGATTATTTTTATTGTCTGTTTTGTATTGTATTAAAAAGTTGCAGCACTTTCTTTTAACGAGTTTTTGCAACACATCTCGTATCCAACAGAAAAATATATCTCCTTAGAATAACTAAAAAACAAAATCTCTTAATGAACGCGGGATGCGTTCTGAAACTCATCAAAAAAAGAAAAAAGCTAGAGTTAAGTTGTACATATAAAGTATAACTAACTGTATCCACCAAATTGTTTATATATTCAGTCACAAAAGAGTTGCAGCAATTTTCACTCAATGAGTTTTATAACGCATCTCGCATCCGGTAAGAAAATCTATCTCCCGAGAATCACTAAGAAACAAATTCTCTTGACGGATGCGGGGTGCGTTCCGTAACTGATTAAAAAAAGGGAAAACATTTCAGTGGCTTATCATACAATCGTTAAAAGCCGATGAAAGGAAGCGAAAGATGTATGTGTCTAAAATGACATCTATACTGTACTTTTGATACCCTAATTATCACAGTTAGTTGATACTTTTTTGCACGATCAATCCGGGAAGTCAATCCGACGAATGTAATCCTCGGGAAGTCTCGCCGGCCGAGCGAAAAGTCCTCCTTTTTCAGACACCCGGTAGCCTTGGCCCGAATGGCGCGGTACAGGCGGGAGAGGAAGGGTTGCTAACGCTCGAGCGTGCTGGCTATACGCTCCGGAGTCTAGACTCTAGATGGAAGATAGCTGTTCCTAGGCTAGGGCCAGCCATAATCGCCACTCGCCACACCCCCGAACCTTCTGCCGCCGCTTCCCGGCTATCCTCCTCTTCTCTCTCTTTCTCTCTCGTGCTCTCCGCCGGCCCCGGGGGATCCGCAATCCGCCGTCCACGATCTCGTCATCCACCCCTGCTATCACCTTCCTCCTCTTATCCCTCCCGGCCCCGGCGATCCTCTCCGGTCGTCCTCCTCTTCCCTTCTCCCCCGCCGCCGCCTCCTCCTCTCAGGAGAGAAATCCCGTGGATTTTACCTTTGTCCCTCGCGCTCGATTCGGCCAACGGGATAAATCCTCGAGAGTAGGATCGCGACGTTTTTCCCGCGCCGTGCTATACCGGAAGTCGCCGGTGAAATTTCCCGGTGAAATTTTTGTCCGTCGCGGCGGCCGCCCGCGCGCGCGGTTTTTCCGGCGCACGAGTTTCGCGAGTTAATCGCCCGCGGGCTCCCCCGCCGCTCTCTCACGTCCCGGAAGGATTTCGCCGGGGATGAAAGGAGATGACGCGACGGTATAACCTGTGTCGGCGAAACGCGCATTGGGAAGCTCGGTCGAAGATACGGATAATTTCCGCTTCTCCGCGCGCGAACTCGCGGACGGCTCGGTGGATTTTCTGAAATAAATTCGCGCCGTAACGTTCTTACGGCCGCTAGACGTAAAATCTCCCTGTAATTCCACTTCGTATTTATAATTACTCCTGCGATCGAGCCATCGGAAGGACTTTCGAATACAGCGTTCCAACATCCCTCGCTCGTCTATCGTTAAGGTAGTCGGTCCTAGCGCCGCATTTTTAACGACGATATTGCACGGTAAAAAATTTCGTATAAATATTGGCCCGCTGAAATTTCGTTTAATTACTTTAATATAGGGATATCTTGAAAAATGCATAAATATAAATTAAACTGTCATATTCGCCTTGTTAACATATTACCTTTTAACATATTCACCATTTGTTAATATACCAATTTTCAGTGGATCGTTATTTACGCAAAACTTTTTTTATTACGTAACAGGCCCCTGAGAGAGGCCTGTTACTATTTACTGGGAAAAAGTACTTTCCTAACTTTATTTAACTGTTTAAGTAATAAATGCTAATTTTGAGCGAAATTAAAACAAATATACACATCGTCATGATCAAAATATCGAAATATCAATAGCATGTCAGCTTTTAATTAAAATAACGATTCATTGCTGTTGTTCAAACAATGATTAATATCCACTTCGGAAGAAGACTCGGAGAATACTGACATTCATCATGAGAATAATTACTCACGATGATAGATATGTTCACAAATGTAAAAATAGTTCTCAAACAGCTTTCAGTCTTTATGTATTTCTAATCGGACTTTATAATTACTGCTATATAAAATAATGTTGCAAATTTGATATTAGACATCGATAAAAGTTGCATTGCCGATAGCGCGTTGAATTCATCTTAAAATCCTTCACAAATATTATGAAAAAAATTGCACGGTGCCGTTTAAAAAATTCAAGGTGATCTTGATTTTTAATGAAAAAACTTTTTTCAATTTTTTTATTGCAAATTGTAGCTTGCACGAAACAGATGAATATTCACCTTTCAACCTCTTTTTTTTTTCAACTGTCGGAAGCGCCCTCAAAAATCATGCGGCCGTTACACTCAGCACCCTATATATCGTGAGTATTATAATAAATTGCAAATTTCCTACGGCTATATTTTGAAAATAAAATGGTCGATAATTCTGAAATTTTTTACATAATATCTCTACATTAGTTCTTAACCCTTTTAGTGCCGAGCAAAAGTATCGTACCTATGCGAAGAATACCGAGCCAATTTGACGAATTTGTTAAGGTATGGAAAAAAGCTCATAAAAACCAAACTAAAAATGATATTTACAAAATTCAAAAAGCAGCATATTACGAAATGAAGAAAGAATAAAGTAATGCCAATTGTATTTCAATATTTGTCGAAAATCATACGAATAACGTCAATATAAAACGCGACGATATATCGTCGTTGGCACTTTTCGCAAGTGTTGCGTACGACGATATATCGTCATTCGGCGCTAAAAAGGTTAACGTCACAATAGTTTCTCATAAAAATTCTGAATGTATTTCGGAAGAAATTCAATATAGAAATTAGAAATAGGACGTTGACCCCAAGGAATACGTAAAGAAAGTGTTACCTTTAGTTGCGAAAATATCTCAGCTTCCGAATGATCAAACATTTTCTAACTTGAGAGACGTGTGGACGGTATTTCTATCAGTTTGGAGCTCGAATTTAAAAGGATCCTTAAGGAAACAGTTCGACGAACCGAATATCTTAATCCTCGGCCGGCGTTAGAAACGCAAACCGCGCGAGATTTTCCCCCGCGTTTGCGGGATTATCGTCGATCGTATCCTCCCTTTCTCCTCCGCCCGTTCTCCCGTTGACGAGGATTTGAATTTCGCGGGAGAGGCGTCAAAAATTCGGTCGAATTATGTCGCTCGCGCGCGCCACGGCAAATTCCCGGCCGAATTCTCACCGGCGCGCCGACAGCGTTACTCGCTTTTGTTTCGCCCGAAGGATTTCCTCGGAATGGAGGGATGGATGAAATTGCAACGCCATTGGACCGCGCGCGCTTGCTCCGGCGGCGGCGTCGGATATCCGGGGCGTCTTTTATTTTGCTTGTCGGTCCCGCTGTTATCTGGCTCGCTGAAATTTTGACGAATCCCCCCCCCCCGTCCGTCTCCGCGCGACTCCGACGTTACGAGATTGCTGTCCGTAACAAAAAGTAGCGAAAATTCGTGCGTTAGCGTTCCGATCGTGCCCGCTGTGAAATATTACAAGATGAAATATTACAGGACTCCCCCCCCCTCTCTCTCTCTCTTAGAACGAGGCTATAATCGACGCGACATGGAAGGATGCGCGGCGTTATTGTAAAATAACAATTTCTTCCAATTCGACGGTTAACCGTTATATCGCATAATCGCGACAAGTTAATCGAAATGAATTCGATCGTGTCACGCGCGCCGGCGGTCAGTTAACGAACTTATTCGCAGTAGTGCGGAGAAAGAAGCGCGTGGTGCATCCCGACAAGGAGGTCCCGGCGATGAGTTTCCTCCGCGATTCAGCAGCGTACGTTACGTCGGGGAATGGAGAGCCGAGGGGAGGAGGATGAGAGGAGGGCGCGGCGTTAATTGAATCCGCTGTGATATTTTCCTCCCCGCCGCGCTCTGAACGCCATCGTCGGAGGACGAGAATAAATCGATCGCCGCCGATTCGGCGGGAACTCATCAGACGCGAGATCTCGCGCGAACGTCTCGTCCGAGACGGCATTGGTCGCGACGGTCCGCAGATCGTCGTAAGAAAAATCATCCCGCGGGGAACCGCTTATTAGAGGGAATTTCCAAGGGACGCGAACAGTTTTATTCGTCTCGTTTGTCAAGTCGTCCTGTTCGCCGGGAAGGGCGGGGGAGGGAGCCACCCTCGCGGCAAGCGGTCCGATTCGCACAGCCGCGGGCTTTCCTGTTGTGACTGAAAAGTTTGAGCGATCGTGCAACAGTTGACGCACCCTCCCGCCCGCGGACAGCCGGCGGGAAACGGAGGGCGAGCGGGGCGGACGGCGTCTGCTCGGAATATACAACCACGTGCTAATGAAAGTGTTAATGCACGTGTGCCCGGGACAAACGAAATAATAAGACGCGGGCGAGCGAGATCGCCACGTGGAGGTCGGAATTGTGAATTCCGAATGGTCACACTTTTCACTTGCCGTCTGTGGAGGGAGAAAATTAGAAAGATCGAGTGGGGGAAAGAAGGGAATCAGGAACGAGCGGAAATAGGGTAAACAAACGTACTGAGTGTACACGGTGAATTTCTGTTGAATACGGGGTATTCCAGAATTAACATGCGTCCTTAAGGCAGTTGCGGCGTGAGTTTTCTCAGAATTCGTTGGGACTCGCATTATACGTTAAATATGACCTAATTATCGGCGCAATTAGAAAATACGACTAACCATTCGGAAACTGAGATATCCGCAACTGAAAATGATGCTTTAAGATTAATGTCCTATTTTTTTTTTTTATTTTTGTATTTAATTTCTTTTAAATCGTATTTAGAATTTTAATAAAAAGTCACTGTAATATTATATAATTTTTATTATATAATATTATAATATAATTAACCGGTTATTGTAATATTAACCGATACGGCGCACTATATTTAATAACTCGGGCGTTCAGGACGGACGTATTATATTTAATAATTTGAATATATCGAGAATAGATTAACATGTTTTTCAATGACTAAGGTATCGTTTCAACCAGGTTTTCATGTTATACATTTTGATATATATGACCACTTCTATGATACTCACGATTTTCAAATTTTAGGATCGCGTTCGCTCATTTTATAGTCATCTAATAAGATTATATTTTTTTCTCCGTTCTTTGTCATTGTTCAGAAAAGATAAGAATTTTATTGCGAATAGAATAAAAGTAGTAGTAGTATTTAAAATAAGAAATCCTCTAAAATATCCGTCATTTCCTAACTTTAAACTATAATTAATTGCAAGTATCGTTGAAAAACCTAGCTCGAAGCGAAAATCTATAACTGGTAGACCTCGATTATCTAATCCTTTACGTTTGTCAATTTCCTTCTCATATTGAAAAAGATGAAAATCATCTAATAGATCGAAGAAAATGCATTGTTTATACTACTGGAGCGAAAAAAGATAGCGAACAAAAGGCTTAAATTCGAATGCAAAGAATGTAACGTCAGACTATTATTGATTGTTTTGGGGTTTATCATATAAAAACAAATTTTTTATGTAATAAAATCATCATTTCGAATAAAAACTTTTTTAAACCCCATCCTAAAAAGGTTAAGAACTAATATAAAGACATTACATAGAAATTTCAGAGCTATTAACCATTTTATTCCGGAAATATAGTCATAAAAAATTTGCAATTTATAGTAATACCCACGATATATGTATATACATGTACATATATTTAAATATTACATATACCACTTTCTATTATATGTACACTTCTGTTAGCTCAACTGACGCATAATAAATAAAGCATTAATAAGAAAAATAAAAAAATAATATCTTCGTGTTTGTAATACTGTATGTATATATTTCTTTTTATTTCGTTCAAAATTAACAGTTATTACTTAGATAGTTAAGTAAAATGATAGGAAAATATTTTATTTCAATAAGTAATAAATACTTATGTAGGGGTTCCTTAATATCGTCATTGACATTCCGGCACTCTACAATACGATTATCCTAACATTGCATTCTGGACGCATTATTATTATGACAGATTGTTTGGGATATTCTGAGGCGAAAGTTCATGTTCGAAAATGTCGTAAGGTCCGCATTCACTGCGACTTTTCAATTTTCAATACAACGTATCATTGTAACTATAGCCTAAAATAAGCTTCTATAGAAGTAAAGTCCGCTTGAAATTAACGGAAGAAAATTATTTTGTTACCCATTCGGTCGTCCGAAGTATAGTTTGCAAAAACCCCCGCCTTTCGATCGCTTGTATCTCGAAAATTATTGATGCCTTGACATTTTTGTATTATACATGAACCCTCGTCTTAGAATATCCCGGAGCATGTTAAGGACACACCTTGGCTCTGGGACACCTACACGGTTCATCGAAACTCACAGTCGGTTTGCTCAAATCTTACGTATTGAAATAAAAATATCTAAAAAAAGTATCTATTCGACGGATCTAATAATATATTTATTTACACTGATGTACATATTTTCGCATAAAGAAAATGTCTGCAAGAAAAGAAACATTTCTTTCAAACGAAAAATATAAATTTTCCTAAGAACGTAGCTTTACCTGAAAAAGAAAAACAATTATTAATTCTATTAGTTTATTCATTTATTAGTACATCTGAGCAAGTATTATCATTTACGTCTTAGATATTTTCCCCTCGAAGTAAGATCCCAAGTTTTCCAGCTGTGCATCTCGCGAATCGTTCTTAACCCCGGTTTCTATTCTAAATCGTGGGAGCGGCCTCTATCGATACGGAACAGAGCGCAAGGGTGGCTCTCCCTCGCGCTGCCCACGGAGGAGGGTGGACGCGCGCGACGATGCATAAATCGGCCACTCGAGCGCGACGAGTGCGACCTGGGGGACCGAGGTCCTGCGGTCGGCAAGGACGACCGGATCGACTGTCGGCACGCGTGGCGAAGGGAGAGGGGAGACAAACTGCGAAAAAAGGTTGATTTCGCGCTAGACGGATCAAAGTGGCCGACGGCGAGACCGCGTGAGTGAATTGCGCGCGGCCTTGTTTCGCGCGCGATTCGATCGCCGTCGTCGACCAGAAGTCGGTATGTGTGTGTGCATTACGCATCGGCACGCTATAGTCGGCCATCGATCGCGAAATAATAATAACGGCGTGATATACGCGCGACCGGCTGACGTATGTGGGTCTCACCTCCCGCTCGATCTTCCCGTCGGCCGATATCGATCGCTGATCCGCCGCGAACGAAGTCCCGTCGTGATACGCACGATAAGCCCAGTGCGAACGACTCCGTTGGAAACGGAAGGTGAATCGTACACACTGAGTGAGGGAAAAATAATTGATATATTAGTAAGTATAATTCTATAATTCTATGACTGTAAACTGTAGAAAAAGAATTATAATAGGAGGAGCATTTTTCTACGCAGAAAAAGTGCCAAGCAAATGTAATTACCTGCCTCTTTAATTTCCCAGCCTCTTAATCAAGTAATATTTTTATCCTTTTAAATATATTTTAATAATACATGTACTTTGTAGTATAAATATATATTGTAGTAAATATACTTAAGCGCGATAATATATCGATATATTATAGGAGTTACTGAATATCAATGTGAAATGGTTCTAAAGAGTGCCAGACGTTCATAGGCAATGCACTCCATTTTGCTCTTACTCGATTTCGTACCCAATTTTTACATTAGATTAAAGTATTCACTAAGTGGATTACGATATCTATGTCTCAAGGTGTATTTTTACCGTTCCAGAAAAAACGGGCTCCGAAGATTTCAATCCTGACGGATTATTTCATCTGTCAGGATTGAAACTTTTGGAGCAAATTTTCTCTGAAACGATTTTCTCTGCTAAACTGCCACATCTTAAGAAATACATATTTATAATCAGGTTGGCGAGTACTTGAATCTGATATCAAAATTAGGCACAAAATCGAAAGTGGGGGAAAAAATGGGGAACATTTCAGCAAAACTCTTTGAGAAAGTATTTATTGGAATTATGTAATACTTCTTTTTCATTTAAGAAACCTAACGATTTTTTCGATTTCTTGTCCAGTAAATATGTTCTAAAAATAAATTCTGATATTCGCAACATTATAAATTTAATATTTGTCATCACTACTTAATATGTAGAAATAAATGTCTACTTATATAAAGTATATATATATGTAGCCAATTATATTTCAACTTCTAGTAAACATTTGCCAAGGAATATCGGAGTAACCATTTTATTTGGAGCGAGTGAATATTATTTGAACGACGCCACTTTTTTCTTTCGGTGTAGTAAATGTTACCACATAATAACCTTAACACGCACATTGTTACCACCACTTTTCGCGGTTGAAACCGAAGGACGGACACACTCACGCGAGAAATGACTGTGATTTCTCTCAGTGTGAGCGACGAAGGCGGGAGTTCGGAAGAGGACGAATAGGTGCGCGCGATGCGACTGCGGGACGAGTGCGGAACGCGGGTTACCTCCCGGCGACGAGTTTAGGGGACAGCGGCGGTATCTCGCGCGTATCCGAAATGGTCTCCTCCTGCGCGCAGCGGTTCGTAAAGGAGCCACGCGCGCGGCGGGATCGTTTGAAATGTACAAACAAGCGATATTTTTCCCTTATTATCACCGCGCGGCTGGGCGCGCTATAATTCTCCGAGCAGCGCGTTAATACAGCGGCCACGGCGGAAAGTTCGCCGCGTATCCCCGAAATTATGAGGCCGAGGCTGACTCCGAACGCGCCGGCAAAAAGGGCGTCGGCTGGTGGCGACAGCGCCCTGCTAGCCCGGGTCCGCAATCGCGCCCGTGGGATCCGCCGGGCTCATAGCAACTCTCTTTCTCTCTCTCTCTTTCCTTCTCCCTCTCTCTCTCCCTCTCTGTCTCTCTCTCTCTCTTTCGCTCTCCACCATCGGCGCCGACCACGCACCGGTGCCGGATAATTGCTGCTCGCGTGCGGTCGCGTTCACGTGCGCGACCGCAGTTCCCTGCTTCGGTAGAGGCCGGGTAGATACGTGCGAAGTGCTATTGAGATATCGATACGATATATCGCTTTTATTAAGAAAACGAGAGCGCTGGCTCTTCGAGATTTTTGACACGTATCAGGAATGTTTGGGGGTATCAGCGCGAACCCCCGAAATTCGAACGCTATTTCGACGCTTTTAAGGATAGCTTGTTTTTTTCTTTCTTTTTTTCTTTATTAAAGGAATATTATATTTGAGTCACAACTCATCTAGTATAATCTAGTATAATATCTATAATATAATACTACACGTAATGATAGCTTGTGACTATATGTAAATGGCCCGTAGACTAGTAAAAAAAATAATTTTGATGGTACGGATATATAGTAGTCAACTTCACTCTTGAATCTTCGATTCCATAGATTCACCGCAACCTTGAAGCTATAAATGCTATCGATATCTCGATTATTGATCCTGACAGTAACACGTTAAGCGTGCAAAGTCTACATGAATTTCTTCGCTCACCTCCTCTTCCGTGTTTTCTGTAAAACTCTACATCTCATTCCTACTTTTCTGCTACTCGGAAGAAAGCTAGGTCCATATAACCGCTATTATTATCGGCCTAATCCAAGGAGATAACTGGTTTCCTGACGCACAAAAAAAATGGTTCCTTTTGGATTTATTATACGCGCTTGACTTGAATTTATTTAATATAAACGACATAATTTCATATCAAATATTATTTTGTTTGAATGAAAATGTTGTTTCACTAGAGTAAACCACGTTATTTGGTAGAGAAAACAGTATTATTTAGAGGAAATAATATTGGTTTTTAATTTAAATTTGGTTTTTAATTAAAAGATTTTATTTCATGATTTTAATGGAGTATCGTTCAACCGAAACAAAAAAGTTCTTTAACATTTTTCTAACATAGTGTTACATTGCTTTCAAATAATTTATTGCCCGCGACAATCACCGTAATGTTTAGATGAAAATACAAAAGAAATATATTATTTGACGTAAAGATATTTATTGTTCGAGAAATCAAACAACTCTATTGGTTCAATCAAACGTTCGTATTTGTTTCATTCCAAAACACAAATTGGTTTCAATTAAAGAAATTCTATTGAATACAAAGGAATATTTTCCTCTGTACGGTAACCAGTTTACAAAAACAAGAAATAAAAATTGACACTAAACTTAAAGATTCATGAAAAACTAAAAAATGAAAAAATTACGATTTTTGCAATTTTTTTCGAGATGTAGGCCTGAGAGACCTATGATTTCAGTATCAAGATATTGAATGCCATTCTCTGGATTAAATTCACACGGGCGTTTAAAACGATCTATCTTGCCGTTAAAAACAACAGAAACGTAAATTTAGGACGTCATCGTGATCAAAATAAGAGTAAATTTCATCGTTAAAATTGAAACTATTTGCTATCTGAGCTTCTGGTGTAGAATTGAAGGTTTAACATAAAACCAAAATTTCGATTCGAGAATTTACGGCCACACGGCTTAGTAATGTAATAATTTCATAAATCGCAGTCTATTATAAAGAGTTTGGCGCGATGTGGTCCTTGAAGGAGTCGAACGATCTCGGAGGAACGCTTCGCTACACGCACTGGTGCCGCTGTGTTCGTTCTCGTTCAATCCCTTCCCATTGTCGGACGTTCGCTCCACGAGAGCGATGTGTGGGAGCCCACTTTTTTCGGATTTTCGTCGCGCCGCAAAAATTGTATTTACGGCGGCAATTCGATGGATACGTTTCGCATATCCGGTTTGCAGGATTACGCTGTAAACTTTTGTTCCCGTAACCCGTTATCGCGGTGTTTTTTTCTATAATGCCGGAACGGGAGCGTGATTGCTTGCGTTTTCGAAAATTCCTCGCCGCTCGCGATATCGCCGTTCTCCCTCGTTCTTCTGTACGCTCGGGTGATCTTAACGAATTCACACGCGAACACACGCAAACCGAATTGTTTTTCATTTTCTTCCGTATGAAAAAAAAAAAAGATCGGTAAATTAACGTAACAATGAACAAATCAAACGCGTTTTCATCGAAGAGAACTAAATTCCTAGTTCTGAAAATAAAATTTGCTCCGCAAGAATCGGAAATTTAGTTTTCTTCAAATCAAAACGCATCCTACTCGTTTATTCCCGCATACAAATTTTTCTGGATTCCCCCTTAAGCATAGATTCCGATTGGAATATTCAAAGATGTCCCGAAATACGTTATTCCACTACGGCACCAATGGGGAATTCTGTTCTTCTCCCAAACATAAGATGAAATCTCTCTTTCGCGATTCTGATTGGCTGTGCGCTGTCGCGTGTCATCGCCAGAGTCGAGTGACAGTTTGACCAAATATATAAAGTATTCCAGATCAACATGGACGAACTTAGTGAGGGCGTAAAATGGATGGGGGTGAACGAAAAAATCCTCTGTCATTTTGCAAACACGCAGAATTTCGAGTTATTAATTACTGAAAATGGCGATGTGACAAAGGCTTTTTTAATTATTAAGTCAAAAATTTGCCAGTTATTTGCAAAATGGTACAGGATTTTTGTGTTCAGAGTGGCTAATCTACAAGTATACGACGGCTGTTGTACTTAGCGGCAGGTTCAAAGTTCAATATATTAATATTTGTTGCTATACTGAAAACAAATTACAACATTTAAGTAAATATATGCTAAGGAATATTAGAATTGAACGTAGCACACTGAAAGGAAGAAAGTGCTATATTGAAGTAATATTTACTTAATCCAAATAAAATGAACTACTCCAATATTCTTTAGCAAATATTTATTTAAACGTAGCAATTTTTTTCCCTCAGCGTAGGTACAACAGCTATATTACTTTACACGTGTTGTTTATAAAATGGTAGAGGACTTTGTTGTTCACTTCAATCAGTCCTACGCCCTCGCGAAGTTCGTCAATGTTAATTCAGCACATTTTATATGTGAAATAAAAAGATTAATAAACAGGATTACGCTTTTAATGTTACTATTTTTAATAGCGCAGTACATGTGTGCACTTGTAAAGTGTAAATACTTGAAGTGAACTTAAAATTCTATATACTTTGTTCAACCATATGGTGTAAAATGAAAAGCGGAAAAGGATTTCCGAGGAAATGTAGAGAAAATAGGATCCATTTCTGTTTCCGCTTAGAATCGTGTGAAATCGTTTGAAAGATTACACTTCCAAACCGCACCTGTGCGTAGATTTCCCAACTAAAATCCATCATTACTCCGGGAAATCGGACTAGGATCCCAATTAGATCCCAAGAAATGATCCACGCGGGTTGTCACGTTAATTCAAGCAATCTTTTTCCCTCCGTCGCTTCCAAGGCTCAAATTTCCCCATTATCCGCGTATGTCCACTCTGTAAGACGCGATAATTCCGTGGCCAAGGGAAGGGGGAAGGTGGAAGAGAGAGCGATCCCTATTACATTTCCTCACCTTTAAGTTTCGCCCGTTGGGACGCAGTCACGAGGAACAATCATATTCGCCGCGTTCGGCACGCAATTTCCGCCCGGCAAACTATCGGAAGCGTCGGCGGGGAGAGGACGCGTGCCACCCTTCCTCGTTAGAGGGCCCGCGCGGCAGGGCGAGGGGTCTGTGTTTCTTGGCGGCGCGGCGAGGCGCGGCGCCGACGGCCGTGTCGGCTATATCCCCAAGGTGCCGGTGGAAGGCCATTAGCCAAATTGCGAGGTGTCTGCTCGTTCCACGGCTCTATTACCTCCTCGTGGCCTCGGCTCTATTCTCGTCCGCGTCGATCGCGAAGATCGATCGATCTCGCGCGCGTTCGATAACTCGGCGAGCGGCGAATTGCGTCGTCCGCACGGACACGTCGCGTCGGCTTCACCGAGGCGACGAAAGCGAGCGATCCAAATTCAGAACTCGTTATCGTGTAATGTAAATAAGGCGTGCCGTGCCGAGCGTGTATCCGAAAGTCGAAATTTTTTAGCCCTACGCGTGAAAACCTATATTACCTTCAATTCCGCAACACGGTAGAGAAACTAAGATAGCAAAATAGCTTCAATTCTAACAATATAAGTGAAAATGTCGATTGGGAGGCCCGACTCGAAATTATGACCCTGTGAAAATTGTTAATCCTACGGCATAGTAGAGGAGCTAAGAAAGCATAATAGCTTCAATTCTATCGATGTAATTTACTCCTACTTGAGTCATAGTGAAGTCTTAAATTTTAGTTTTCGACGCTTTTAGCATTAAATTGAATGCCTGTATGAATTTAATAAACGAAACATCGAGAACATTTATATAAAATCTCGAAATAATTTTAATTTTATTTTACATTAAAATTAAATTTGTAGAATTAAAGGTGAGAGAGAGAGAGAGAGAGAGAGAGAGAGAGAGAGAGAGAAATTAATAAATATAATATCGTTACAACTCGAATCGCAATTTTAGTTCTACACTAAGTTTATTTAGTTCTACGGCATAGCAGGTAAACTAAAACAGTAAAATAGCTTCAGTTTTAACGATATAGTTACTTTAATCATGATGATGTCTTAAATTCCGCTTCAATATTAAAATACATTGTTTTGAATAATCATATGAATTTAATAATTGAAACATTGAGAGCATTTATGACTTCGAGGTGATATTAAAATAAAATATGTAGAATTGAAAGTTTAAGAGAAAGGGAGAAAAAAGAGAAAGAGATAGAGAGAGAGAGAGAGAGAGAAAGAAGGACGGAAAAGGGGGAGAAAGATAGAGAAAGAAAGGGAGAGAGAGAAAGAGAAAGAGAGAAGAGTTAACAATTGTAATATCATCGAAGCGGATTTTGACTATAAGAGCAAAATTTCCAAAAGAGTCGAAGTAGCATCAAAGTTTCAATCGGGAATCCGAGTCGAAATTTGGCTCCATATTAAACTTTTACAACACAGTAGAGGAGCTGAAATGACATAATAGGATCAATCCTAATAATTCGACTTACTTCCACTTTCACCACGATGACGTCCCAAATTACCGCTATTTTTAATATCAAAATATATTGTTTCGAATACTCACATAGATTTAATAATCGAGAGCATTTGTAGCTTCGAAACAGCGTTAAGGTCGAATCTGCGGAATCAAAGATTCAAGAGAGAAGTTAACCGTCGGGGCAGATTTTCACCGGTACGTCGGACCATCCGAGCGGGCCGCGAACTGTCCTTGGGTGCGTCAAAGCAGCGTCGAAATTTCGAACTGAGATTCCCAGACGCGCGAAGTAATCCCTTCCGATTGCGTTCGCGGGATGACAGGTGACGCACGGGCTGGTTCGGCCGCGCCGACGGCGCGAGCCATGATTTATTTACTCGGTTTTAAGTATAATAATCGGTAGTGTGCCGTTTGCGCGACGCGGCGGGCGGGGATGCGGACGCTCTTTAAATCTTGATGGAGTCGTGCGAAATTCCCGACTCCGCTCGCGGATTAACGCGCCAAATTGCCACGTCGCGTTACGAAACTGTTATTAGTGACAACGACAGGGCGCCGCGACGCGATAATTATTACAATCCCATTACGATGTCGTTCTAATCGCTGTGATAATATACACCGCGGTTGGACAACAAACACGTGACGCGCGAGTCCGTCCCACAACATTTGCCCGCCGAGAGATTTGTCATCGGGATCGTCCTCCCCCTCCCCCCCTCAACGTACCAACGAAGGCTCGATATTCTTTACCTCGTGGATGCTCCCTTTGAATTCACACACATATCGCGCTTTCTCAACGATAGAGGCTGCTTCAAAAGCCGCCCGCGTCTCCGCTAAATTTAGTATCGATCTCTTTTTAGCGGAAATTCGAGCGACGAGCACGCTCATCTACGTGTCGAGAGCGCCGACACACGTTGCATATATATATATATATATATATATATATATATATATATATCGGAGATCGCGAGACCGCTTCTTCTTCGCGCGCCGCGGCGCCCGACGACCTCGAGCGTCGCGGCGCAGGCATTCGCGTCGTAGACTCGCGGAACGTCGTCGCTGGCGCGCATCGAGTCGCTTATTTATCTCGCCCGTCGCTCTTTCTCTCTCTCTCTCTTTCTCAAAGCGCGTGTTTCATCTCTCCAGGGATATACAAGGTGTCCGTTCGCGAAGTCTCGCGCACGCAGACGCGATTTCCGTTTTAAAGACGCGAGGCACCTCAATGCGCAATTTCCTCTCTTCTTTGCTCGAGTTTGAATCTTCGGCTTAAAAGCAAGCTTCACCCTGACGCTTTATCTTGACGCTGAAGTAACACCTCATATAGGCGCAAACCTCCAAGAGACAGCCTAAGGATGTCCTGAGGACGTCTCTATGTCTTAAAGATATCCAAAGGACGTTCGTCGGATAAAGTGTATTGCATGAAATCATGCATAGTAAGAGACATTTTGTACTTACGTTAAAATCGGCCCTTGTTTGAATTTTTGCGTTAAATTTTTTACGTATCTTAATTGCATATTAATTCATCATATTGTGTTTGTGTTATCACAATATTTCGCGTTGAATCCGTATTGAAGGTGTATAAATGTTAACACATTGTATATTTCATTGTCGATTAACATGTTATGGATATTAATTCTGAATTAATTCCTTACACATTTGCGTTTCTCCTCCCCATATTCGCTTTGTGTTAAATTAACACAAAAATTTGTGTGAACACCGTTTGGGACATGCGAAATGTGTTAAGATTCAACACAAAATTTATTATCGTGTAGATCTTTCAGTGTAGGTCTTTTCTACATCTTGAAAAAATGGAGAAATCATGGTTTTCCCATTTCATTTTGTCTTTTATGAATTATTGAGTTTATTATTTTTATTTATTGTCTTTACAGACTGATTGTCGCCAGAAAAAACAGCTATCTCATCGGATCACGCTGACAGTAGCAGTGGCCACGTGGACCCGATCCTTTGCATTTTTCCGCGTTATAGAAGAATAGAGATGGCGGCTTGCAGAAAGCGTGGAAAAGGTAAACGAAGGAAAACGCGTGTAGATTTCGTAAGCTCGCAACACGTTACCGATTTTTCCGCCTCCTTCTGGCACGACGACTCGTTGACGCTCCGCCGTCTCCGTAATCGCGGGACACCCTGTAGAGAGACGCGGCTCTCGAGAGGCGAGCGAGAGATAAAGTGAGAAAGGGTTCGGAGAGCGCGCGCGGCGAGTGAGGAGGAGGAGGAGTGACGCGAAGCGTGAGGGTCGAAAGGACGGGACGGTACGGAGGGTCGAAAAGGGTCAGGGAAGAGGGAGTCCGCGGCGGACGGAGCACGGAGATGATTAATGCATCCAGGAGCCCTCCATTCGCTCTCCAACCTACCTACCTACCTACCTACCCGCGCCTCTCTCAGCCTTTCTCTACCTACCTACCGCCGCGACCTCGATCCGCTCTCTCTCTCTCTCTCTCTCTTCCCCGTCCGCCCACCCTCTCTTTCTCTCTCGTCTCTCGAAATTTTCGGCCGGGAGAACGCGCGCGCGCTCGTCCGTGTAATGCCCCGAACGCGGCCGAAATTCCCTCCCCCTTCCTCCTCTGCTCCTCTCGTTTCTCACTTCCTTTCTCTCTCTCTCTCTCTCTCTCTCACTGTGCTCAGCGTTCGTTTCGGCGCGCTGTTCGTACCTCGGTCCGGATAAAAAGAGATTTATATGCCGCGAGCGGTGCGCACGTCTCTATTTTATCGACGAGTCGGGAGCGCGCTGTGGGATATAACGCAGCGCCGTTCGGCAATTAAGATTTTCTTCCGGATAGAAGGAGGCAACGGAGACGTAGGCGGTTCCCGCTCGGATCTCGCTGTTTACGTCCGGCGGACCCTCGCGATCCCCGTATCGCGATTATTGTCACGATGGCGTGACACGAGGCTGTTCGCCGAGGATGCCTCGAGCGAGCGAACGAGCGCGCTTGCGGGGCCCAGCTAATCGTTAAATATATATGTATTTGTGTGTACGTGTGTGTGTGCGTTCGTCGGAGGGCGCGTAATCTTGGGTAGGTCAGTTCGGCCTCAAGCCCTGCCGCGGGGTGAAACGGGGCGCGATATCTCGACCCATATTCACCTTCGAAATCTTAAAAGGGTTTCGGCACGCATCGCTCTCTCCGACCGCCGCAGAAGAAGGAAAAATCGAGAGGGAGAGAGAGAGAGGGAAGGAAGAAAAGACCCACTTTATAAATAAATTCGCGCTATTTAGAAACTACAATCGTTGAAATCTCCGAGTTATTTCGAGGCCGAGTCGCGCGCGGCACTCGTGGCGCGAATACGTTACACGACAATACATCGTTCCGTACCCTGCGATTCTTAAGTATCATTGGGAGGGGGAAGAGAGAGAGAGAATCGAATTCGTTGCTCTCGCTCGTACGACGTCGCCGGGAAGAGGACTTTTTAATCGAGAACTCCTCCCTTTCCTCGCGCGGGAGACGGAGGGACGACCATCGACGTGTAGCACTGAACGGAGCGGGCAACATTTCTTTGATCTTTCGTATTGACGGATCCAGAAAGAGAGAGGTGAATGGACGGGCACGGATCTCTCCGTCTGTTGTCTATTCTTCGGTTGAATTTTGTCCGACGAGAAGGGGGAAACAGCGTTCTTACAAGTGGTACGTGACGCAAACTATAAGACATACGACGCTGTATATGAACGTCGCGTGAAACTGAAATTTTTATATACATAATAAATAATTACTGAATTAAATTACGACTTTTATTTTATTTACGTAATGTTTACAATGCGAAAGAAGCGTGCAAAATGTTCAAGCGGCCCAGGAGCCGCTATTTCCCACGCATCTTCTTGTCACCTACATCTGCCAACGCGGTTCCGATTTCACACTCCGTCCAACATGGTTCGCTTGTATTTACGCGCTATTTACACACTGTGTTTACGCATAAAATATAATAGTCTACGACTATGTAAACAATGTAAGCTATGTATAACTATATACCATGTATAATATGTCATTTATGCATAGACAATACATACACGACACATATAGTATACATACTAAAAATGTAAACTATATATATCTTTTATGTAGATAATCTACGAACTGTTATGGAAAATGGTCTTCTCACATTTCGTAAGTCTTACTTTTATATATTGTATTTGTTAAAAGCTCACAGACAAATCTGAATGATGACATTTGTATATTAATACACACCTTTCACCACTATACAGGTATTTAAAATAAAAACAATCAATAGTGGATTGGGCGGACTTGATTTTAGACTGATAAAAAAGAAAGGTAAGTGTTATATATGTACATATTGTGCCTATTGTAATCTCTGAAGAATACAGCTTTTCCTCTTTAAAAACTCACAGGTTTAATTTAAATGATAGAATCTCTATTTTACTCGCGCGTATCACCCTTTCAATTTTTAATAATAAAAATTTTCATAATTAACACCAGAATCGGATGTATGAACTATTTTATAGTTTAAACCAACGGAAACTAATAATCCACCCTTCCCCTTTGCCCCGTGTTATGTAACTTACAATATTTTACATAGCTTACATTGCCTACATAAAACAAATCCGTGTAAACATCGCGTAGATAATACGTGAATTACCGGTGTGGACGCAGCCTTCAAATCCACAGCGCAACTCTGCCATTCAGTAACTGCGTGTCGATCGGGACGACGATCGATTCGCCACGAATGATTTTCATGGTTCCGTGACCGCCGGTACGCGCGTACTCCGGTCGGGGATACTTGAATCCTCAAGGCGGCGGGGTCGGAAATTTTTGTTTCCTCTTTCCTTAAAAAAAAAGAAGAAAAATGCGCCACGACATGATTGCATTAGCAACCGGCGGCAGACGGTTTCCGCCACTGCGGACTCGCGGGTCACGCGAGAAGCGATATTTCGGCGCTCCTCTCGATTTCGCGCGCGGCATGTGCGCCCGCTCGTTGCCGGGCTTAACGCCGAGGGCTGTCGGTGGCGCATAACTCGTGACGCCAGAAGCGGATTACCAGCGAGCGAGCGAGCGTGAGAGAGAGAGAGAGAGGGACCGACGCGACACCCGTCCGCGGCGCCCGGACACGCGACGCCGCATGGTCGGATCGCCTATCGCGCGCCGCGATAACTCAGAATCGCCGAGCGATATAGCCGGCGTCGAACGTCAAAAGCCCGCTCATTAATTAATCCGCGCTCGTCCCGCGCCCGCCCGCTAACGGAACTCGCGATTGCACATGCGAGCGCTCCCACTCGCGATTGCCGGCTAGCGCGATTGCCGCGTAATTGTTTCTCTCTCTCTCTCTCTCTCCCTCTCTCGATAACGATACGCCCGGAGTCGCTCGGAGTGCTGCTTGAGGATATTTGATATCCTCGTTGCGCAGCAGGCGTAGTTGGCTATTCGATTCGGCGTACGCGGCCGCGTGCGATTTTCAAGCTGCCCGCCGTCGGCTCGACGCGATTACGCATTCGTTCTTTCACGATGGCGAGCATAATGGAAATCGTGCCTTAACAATGTAGAAACTCCGTTGGTATTCGAAAGTGATGCAATATGATGATTTTGAGAGAACGATAAGGGCAAATGATGAGAACGGAAAAAGTTTACGATGAGATAAAGAGGAAGGAACAATCGTAAATCGTAAGTCGAGAGCGGAATCTGGAAGAGCACCGAAATTGATGGTAGGATACGGCAAACCAACATGCCGACCATGTTTATCGACTGTTAAATATTGAACTCGGTCGAACAGAACGTGAACTTTGCCCACTGCGGGGAAAAGCTTCTCCTTGCAAGCGTAAGTGTCAATTGCGTTGTTCGAGTCATCCGATTTTTCGTCGAGCTGAAATCTTTGACGAACTACTTGCTTGTAAAAATTAAACTGATGACGAATAATTTACTCGGCAATGCCATTTTATAGTGTAAGTTTTGAACTTTTTCATTCACTTTCGATTTCGTGCTGATCTCTCTATCATCGAACCGCGCGAGAAAAGTCGACTTGGGTTATTTTGTAACCTGACGTACCTGAGGCTACTAGCCTTTTAATCGACACGCCTGAATTTTACTGGGAATTATCATTTAACAGAACACAGATTGAGCTAAATGACTGATTTTCCCATGCTTTTCCTGTTTGTTTGTTTAAAATTGTCGGAAAAAAAAGTCAAGGGATTCCTTCCCATATAATAAAAAATATATCAAATTAAAGGTAATATGTAAGTATATATATATAATATAACGTATGAAATAAAGTAATTTCAGTGCTTTTACTTTATTTTTTTTTAATAATTTGCTATTGGTATTATGGATGTATTGGTTTTCCAATTTCCAGAAGCGTCAATCCTCAAACATTAACTATTCTCAAACAATAGTTATTTGCAATGAAATATGTAATAATTTTCATGAGACCACCCTATGCGCCCTTTCCGTATATTTTGATAGAGAAGTTAGCTGGCTTGCATCTAAGCACATAAGTTTTAATTTTTCACCTTCAATAAAGGTTTCAATCAAGTCTGAAAAGACAATGGTACGTCGGTTTTGGTTCTTTTCGTCTACTTATATTTATTAATCTAAATGTTTTGATCTCAAATTGGAACTTTTCCACCCTCCCCTCTCTTTCTCTCTCTTCCAATGATAAACATATCTATATGAAGCAAATCAATAGGCCATCTATATCAGGCAGATCAATAATCTACATCACCCGTATGAAAGTTTTACATAGATACATAGTACTGATTTTATCATTGAAAGTCACACAAATAAAATCGAAAAACGAAGATCGACAAGTAGAGAATACTTTCGCTGGTGTTATAAACGAAATCATGCGCCATTTTGAATCACTGATTAAGCATTGATTTCTCCTTTTTATCGTATTGTAACTTCCGTGCACACGTCACTATTGGCCCCTTTGAAATATTTATTTTCTACAGAAATCGCAGTGGTTTAAAGGCGAGATTTTCAAACATCGGGAGAGCGCATCTCGTAGTTTGTCGTATTTGAAAACGGGAAGTGGGTCGAGCATGGACGAAACGGCGGAGTTAATCGCTTCTCCGCGCCCGTCGCGAGGCCTTCGGCGGGGATAAATTGTAGAATACGAGCGAGGCTCGCTCGAACAGTTCGTCCATGATTCTCCGGAGTGTGCCGACTCACCGATCCCTGAGCGGATAAATGAGCACATTCGGGAACCGGCCGACTTATTGCGATCCTCTTATTACGATTCGTCCGTCTCATCTCGCCGACCCCGCGGGAAAAAGAAAAGCGACAGCTCGTGCGCGCGCATCTATTTCCGGCCCGGGAATCTTTGCACTTATCATTCCTAATAATATCCTGCGCCGAGCGCGCGCTCAGCCGCGTGCCTCGGCGAAGGATATTATATATCGGAATATCCGAACAGTACTCGCTGTACGCTTGTACAGGATGTACGAGAAGACGTTCAATCGTTCTGTCCCATTCCTTGAGCATTGACTTGGTGACATCGGAAATTCCCAATTAAGCGCCTCACTTTTCAATGTTCGCGCGTTATGACTAGGAACATTGCGGCACTATCGATGCTAATATTGAAACGGGTATCTAATGAAAAATATCGGTATCGTTGGTGATAACGGCGTCAGAACAGAAATATCGATATCGAGACTTGAAGAAACTTAAAATTAGAGGGAATGTAAAAATCAGGGAGGTGCTCGTCTTGCAAGATACTTTTAAGGGTTTCGTTGTGTCTATGCAAAATTATTTTATTATGGTACAAAAACACTTCTACTTTCTGCATTAGATTTTCTACGGGTTGTAAACTAAAAACCTTAGGAAGGACGTGAATAAAGTTTCTGTGTTCTCGCTACGACTGTCCTTGCTTGATGACGTCAGACGCGAGAAATTGCATGCAAAAAATGATTTCGGTACGTATGTACGAAATAAAATAATACCCATAAGATGACACTCGTGATTAGGTAAGTGCGGAGGAGCATAAAGTATCGATACTTTATATCGATACAAATCGAAATATATAGTGTAGATATACCAATGTATTGATTAGAATAATATCGATATTAGAGAATATCATTACTTTTTGATACGTTAATAGATATTACTTTGGTTAGTTATTACTTGGTTGAATAATGATAAGATTCTGAATTCTATATATCATCAGAGAAATGTCTGAAAATGACTGAAAGAGCCGGTTTTTTCGACAAGCTTCCTGAAGAAATGCTTATACGCAGTTTATACATTACATCCATATCGTGCGGCAGCGTTATATGTCCATAACACTTAAATAACCCTTAATCAATAAAAAAGTCATATTAATGTCTGAAGACAATATTTGCGACCATCTTGAATTTAGAATATATTTATGAGTATCATCCAATAATAGAACACAGACAAATTGTACTTTGGATTGTATCGAATCAATTGACATCTAAGTTCTTAACCAATAAGCTACGCTTAAAACGTCTGTTGCATGCTACACTAATTTGCACTAATTTTTACGAAAAATACATGATATCTTGAAGATCGACTAAATACAAAATTAAAAAAAGAGATGTCGAAAAAATATCGAAACAAAATAATACTGATGCAAACACCGATAACAAAAAAGCCGACGTTAGGGATAGGCGATACAATAAAAAATATCAATATTTCGTATCGATACAGCAAAAATATGAGATAGCATCAACTCATCCCTACTCGACATTGAAAAAAAATATTGATACTGTTATATCAACAGTATCATAATATTTTTAATCATGACTAAGGATGCAACAACAATCCGATAATGTCAAAATATCGAATTATCGTAGATCAATATTGATAGACTATCGATATTGTTTTATAGATATCAATAAAATATTACTGATAATAATAAAATATTATCAATAAATTATCGATATTGATCCAAGATATATCGATAATTCGATATGTTTTATATTTTATCGGATTATCGTTACATTCTTAATCATGACTGTTGATTACTTTGTGAACCGGCAACGAAACTCCAAAGGAGTGGTGACGATACACAAATATTAAAAAATGACTCGCCTAATTAAATATTTTTGGTGTCACTATGCCTAGGGAATAGAACAGCATTAATACATTAAATCCTCTATGCCGAGGAACCGCACATAAATATTTCACCGGCGGACGGACGCGAAAGAAGAAGAGAAAGCGGGATGCTTCGAATTCTCAGTTATCCCTCCGGCTTCTTCGTGGACTTGCGAGAAGTCCCTCGCGATTGATGAACGATTAATTCGGAACTCGACGGGAGAGCTGAAGCGGAAAATGCGCGAGAGGCGGGAAATACATAAATATAGAAAGATATATATAGGGAGGACCTAGTTTCTCGGTTAATTTCACGTGCGCCTTGACGCGGGTCTCAGAGCTCGCGCTTAATTATTCAGACGTTTAACGTCAAATAATTAAAAAGTCGCGGTTGGTTGATGAGTTCCCGTCAAATCTCCGACGTCGACGACGACGAAGAGAAGAGAAAGAGACGGAAAAGGGGGAAGAGAGAGAGAGAGAGAGAAGTCGACGCGTCGCACGCGTGCTCGGATAAGGCGAGGAACGATGAGAGAGGGCCGAGAGAGGCTTTCTCGTGCAGCAACGAAAAACGAGATCGAAGCGGAGAGCGAAGGCGGCTGGGAGGAAGGCATGAGCGGCGGCACGAGGGACGGGGGGTTAGCGAGGGTAAAAGAAAGACGACGAGCAAGACGGAGAGGGCGTGCAGCCGCGTTGGCATGAGAACGAAAGCTTAAGCCCGGGTGTGTTTGCCGTCTCGTGGCGAGCTGGCAGGCACAGCCGAGGCGAGACGAGGCGAGGTGAGGCGAGACCAGACGAGGTGAGGTGAGGCGAGGTGAGACGGGACGAGGCGAAGCGAAGCAAGGTAAGGCAGGGTAGAGTCGGGTTCCCTCGCTTCCGTTTTGCTCCTTTTTTGCCCGCCGTCGTCTCCGGTCTCCGAAGAGTCCTCCTCGGCTTCTCGCCGCCTTTCCTCCTCTCCCTCCTTTCCCTCTTCCTCCTCTTAGATTCGTCGTCTCTCTCTCACTCACTCACTCACTCTCTCTCTTTCTATCTGTCCTATCCGGCGTCGTCTCTCCTCGACGTCAAGTCTCCCTCCTTTCTTCCCTGCCGCTCCTCCGGCTCTTTTTCTTCTTGCCTCTTCTCCGCCTCGTCCTTTCCTCGCTCGTTCTCTCCCTCTTTTTTCCTCCCTTTGCACCGCGCTTCGCGGAAGAACTTTGACGCGCTCCCTGCTCCACCGGTTGTCCCCCCTCACTCTCTCTCTCTCTATCCGTCTCTCCTTCTCTTCCTCCTCTTCCACTTCTTCTTACCTTTCACAAAGCGCGAGTACGCTCCCGCCTTATTACTCTTTAACATTGCGTCCGGAAGCGCGCGACGCCACGGCAAAGCGAGCGGCACGGACAGCTAATTATCCTCCTTGCCGCTTCCCGCTCACCACCCTCCGCCCAGCCACCCACTCGTGCACCCGCCTACCCTTGATCGAAGCTGCTAATGGAGATCTCCCGCACGATGTCGCGCCCTTTGTCGACGTGACCCAGAGCCGCGACGAAGGACTTCCGATACGGAGGTGAACGGCCACCGTCGAATTTACAGCCGCAGCCTGTTAATCGCTGGAGCGAACTTCATTCCGGAGCGAACGCGCGGCTGCAACTCACCGTGCGCGTCCGATCCAATCGGCGGAGAAGGGTTGCTTTATTTCGTGAGTAGCTGCGAATTGAAATACTGACACGCTACTTCGACGCTCTCAACGCTTAAACCGCCCCGCTAATTTCGTGCATTAAGCCCACGGAGTTCCAAAGTCGTATATACGGAGTCGTACATACGCGTGTATGTACGGAGTCATAATGCATGTACGAAACAAACGGTGCGTCCAATGAAAGAACGATGACACTTCTACTCTTCTATATGTATCTCATATCTCATATGTTATCTAATGTAAATACGTTTAGTGCGTATTGATGTAATGACGACTATAATTATTCACGGATTGCTTCGCCCACCGGTGGCGAGGCCAATCAGCGCGCCGGAGTGCGCCCTGAGAGAACGAGAGCGTCGTGAAACTTTTCGCCGGGATGAAAAGAAGAGACGGGAGAGCGGGAATGCAGGGGTCGCGTTTCCGGCAGTTTCGTTTCCTCCGAGAAACGACATACGGTGCACAACGCGAGAGGATGGTGCTGGTGGAGGTGGGAGGAGCGCGAGGAGAGGTCGGCCGCGTAGCTTTCGCGAGCTTAATTGCCGGTTTCGCCGCCTGCATTCGAGAGTAAGAGAGGACTCATCAGGCTGCGCGCATCGGGTCGGCGGGTCGAGTTGGCGGAAGAAAGGGGCGAGAATGAGGACGGGGTGGGGGAGAGGGGAGGTGAGGAAGGTTAGTGGCGTGGAAGCAGGTGGCGGTTAGTTGGCCGGCCTCACGTGCGCGCATATGCGCGGGATATTTATGGTGTACTCTAGGAAAAGCCACCGGGGGCGGGCGCGTTTCTTAAAAGTCGAGCTTATACCGTGCGGCGTCACGCCGGGATTACAAGTTTACGGGAACGAGCGGAACGGGCGAATCCCGGCTTGGGGAATTAACGCGTTGTCGATGGCTAACTCTGTGGGGGATGGTGGAATCGTTTGGGCGTCGCCTGTCGTTCGGCCGATGTTCCTAGTCGCATCTTGTGTTTAAGATCGTCTCGAGTTCATTCTCAGATCTGGCTCTTTGTAGCGAATGAAACGATCAGCAGCCGAAGACGGACTTGAGATGATCTTAAATAGAAAACCCGACTGGCCGAGTAGGGAATAACTGCTACCTCGTATGTGCTACCTCGCTGATACCTCGTCAGTGTCAAGTATCGACCGAATGATACACGGGAAAAAAAGTTCGGTGGAATCGAGCTGATAGTGAACGAACCGAAGGTGTTTCGGTCGAACAGAATTTCCGGTTGTGAAAAGGGAATTTGCTTCATAAGAAGCAAAATTTTCGCTCATCGTCCGGCCGGTTCAACAAAATTCTTTCTCCTTGCGTAACGCCTTTGGTTCGTTTCTCGTCCGATTAGTTCAGCTAAATTTCTCTCTTCGTGTAGGAATACCGCCCTTTATCCTCCCCAGGATGAACGGTTGCGAGTTTATTTACGTCCAAATCGGGAATCGTTTTTCACGCATTCATCTACGCGACATTATCTCGCATGGAGAAGAAAAAGATCGGTTGGATCAGCATGGCGATAAACGAATCAAACTCGCTCTCGTCGGAAGGAAACAGAACTTCCGGTTCTCGTGAACTAAATTCGGATTCTTCAGGATCAGGAATCCGGTCTCCTCCGGTCGAAAAACGCATTCGGTTCATCGCTACGTTATTTCAACCAATCTCAATTTTCTCCGCGCATCTTTCGCAGATATCAACAGTCGAAGTGCGTTCGATCGATCATCGCGATCGAGAGGCGGGAATTCGCGAATCGCGCGAATTATATTTCTCCGAAAATATTCCTCCCCACGTTTCCGGGCGGCGGTGCCATTAGTTCGCCATCGCAGCGAGGAAATGGTGGCTCGGGTCGCGATGCCGGCGCAGGGCGGAAAATTGCTGCGCTACGCGCGCGAGCTGTGCACCGCGTATCCTAAATACGGCTCGCGTTATACATCCGGCCGGCCGTGTTAAACATTCATCCGAGTTGCGCCGCGTTTCCCGCGGAGTGCTGCGGGCGGAATTAAAAAAAAAAAAAACGAGAGAAGAGTCGTAGCGTTTCGCGCCACTTGCGAGCAAGCGAGCGCCGGAGGAGATAGGAAAGGCCGGGCAGGATCGGGTGTTTCCTTTGGCCGGCCGCCAAATTTACTGCGTTTCGATCCCGCCGCGAGATCGCCCCTTCCCCCGCCTTTACTTCTCCGCCGCATGGCTATCGAGGCTACCGTGGAATTTACGCGCGATTAAGCCGACGCGAATAAACGTATGACGTAAGGCATTTCTCTTCCGAGGAGAAGGGTGAGAGAGAGAGAAAGGGGGGAAGATCTGAAACATCAAAAAAAGGGTGGACCAGTAGCCCTTCGTTAACCCAACTTGTTAATAATATGTTACTCCGCATGAAAAAGGGGTAAGCAGAAATTTATGTAGGACGTTACACTCCGCTCCTATTTTTCTAATTCTCGGAAGAAAGCTGAGTCCAAGTGACCATTGCTATTAACAATATCGTCCAAGGAAATAATTGGGCGGCAGCTGAGGTCGACAAAGAGAAGAAATAAAAGTTTCAGTAACAAATTTAACAAATGTAAGTAGGGTAGGGCGGGGCTAGTTGAGTGTAGGAGCGACACGAATAATTGAAACGCATACGCGTACATCGATGTCTGCACGTGAAAGCAAAGAGCGAGAGAATTCTTCGCCACACTCTCCCATCTACGTCCGGCCGTCAGCCGAACACTCGTGGTATCTTTCTTTCGTACATAAAAAGAATGGAAATGGAGTCATTAAGTTGATTATTATTTTTCATCTATGTGATAATCAAAATGACCGTCAAAAATCAAATAAGTTTTCTCGACGAGTGATTATTGTATATTTTAACTATAACGTTCCGGTTGTTTTATTTATGATTTTATAGCTGTTTTATTTATTACGACCAAATAAAAATAATCTCAAATTGAAAAGCTCTAATTTGATTTTTAACCCATTTATTTATTTTACTTTTATGGTTTTATAGTTGTAACAAAATATTCCAGTCGACAACGAGGCTGGTTAGGCTAAATGTCCCAACTGACTCCGCTTATTATCTGAAAGATGCCTTGAATGAGATATCCCTTTGTTAATTGTTGGAGAATTTTAATTGAATCCGACGTTGCGCAGGCCCAGTTTTCGGCGTAGCCATTGCGATATTCAATAGATTGGGAATTGAATCAATTAGATTAGATTGAATAAATTAGATTAGCGAATCGGTCGCGTCGCAGAACGCGGGGATCGTTTATTCGCTTGAATAATAACAAAATCGGGGCCTGACTTTGGAACAGTTCGCCACGAGACTCCTTGAAATATTCAAAAAATGCCGGATTATAAAATCACCTCGTGGAAACTCGTCTTTATGATTTAATTTGTTTCCAGAAATGGCTCAACGTGCGCCATGGATGGAGCACATCGAGCCTACCTTTTCGTACGTAAGACGAATTTTTCCTTATTTGCGAAATATATTTAAGATCAATGTGTATTTAATTAGCGAATCGGATGAATACGCTACTTTTTGAATCAATTCGCATTAATCTGTCAGAATCATGGGAAGATTTATAAGAGTTTGAACGAAAAATTGCCCAACTAGCTCCGCCTCATTCCAATTCATAAAAAAGACTGAAAAAGTGCAAGAGACCACGATTTTTCTTTCTTTTACGGTAACGCAAGCCTTAGGGATCTGTGACGTCACTTCAGCATCGAGATGTTATTTTCCGGTTTAAAAGCGGGAAATCGCTGCGAAAGAAACGGTCGACGCAGAAGTGGCATTTAGGTTCTGCAGCAACGAATCCGGAAATGCGGACGGGACGCGTTTTACGCTCGTAATCGCGTAACACGAAAGCGTTGTATCGCGATAATTGACTCGGTGATACCGCGCGGGCGCGAAATGCAGCCGCGATCGGAAAATTGCAGTGCGCTTTCGCGAAGGGCGTCTCACGCGGCTCATCGCACCCATTATGCATTATTTACAAACTTCCCCGACAACGGAACAATTTCTGGGCGAAACCCGTTCTCGCGTTCGGTTATCGCGCGATAACATGCACCCTTCGATCGCGTTCGAGCACGTTCGTCCGTCCGTACGTTCGTTCATTCGTCCGACCGATCCGCACTTTTGTTCCCAGTTTAGCTCACCGTTCGCCGGCCCGACCTACTGAAACTGAGAATGAAAACGGCCGCATGCCGGGCGCGAACGTTCGTTCCACCTACTAAATCCGAGCGATTACGTCACCGGAGACGCGGCGCCGGAATACCTCGCCGATTGTCGCGCGGAACAGAGGAGAGAGTCAGCCCTCGTGAAGAAAGTTATTGCAATTGCGAAAATGATCGAACTCTTTGCGAAGGAATCTCGTGCGCGTCGATGCCCCGCGAAATTTCCACGTATTACGTAAATCGGGCGTTCCTTCGCGGCTCGAAATCCCGCGCGAAGGAATTAAAAGTTTCACCCCCCCCCCCCCCACTCGGNCAGAGACGAACGGTCCTCGGGAAATAATTCCGCGTCTGGTTCGGATGGACGAAATGATTCGACGAATTGCGAATAATTTGTCAGCTTTTCGGGGATGTCCTCAATTCTTGCACGATGAACAACCATTTTGTTCTTTCATTCGCATTTAAGGGAATGCCAGAGTCGATTTTGAAATTTTTAATCATTTCCGCCAGATACCGAGCAATGCTCCGATTCATCTCCGCATGCACGGTGTGAAAGCATTTATAAATTTGTGTAACCAATAAGACGTAAACTTTGCGGAAACAATCATTACTCAGTAAAGCTTTCAAATACAATAATCTTTTAAGGGGATGCCGAAGGCGATGAGAAGCGTCAATAATGTAGAAGCGATCTTCCAAATGTTATGTCATTTAAACACTGACGCGATCATTTTTATTTTTGCATTTTATATATATATATATACATATGTACAGGGTGTCATAAAAGGTTCTCTTTATATTACCCATGTGCAGATAAAACGAATTAAACTGAACAAGTAATGTACCATTTTGCAAAATTCGTAATAGTTAATGAGGATGAGTTAATTATTCTGTATGAGTTAATCAGCGTACAGGAAGCGGAATATGTATAAAGAAAGATGGCTTCAATCGGCGCGCGACCGTAGCACTCGTCACGCTTGGACGTCTTAACCTTCCCTTGAGATATCTTTCTATACATTTTTAACCCATTATTATCAGCCTTATTATTATTATCATCTTTCCACAAAACATTTGTTCTCATTGTTTTTCTTATAACGGTTCCAATATATAATTTTTATTTATTATTTATTTATTACGCCAGATCTGTGACGATAACAGTATGTGATAATTAATTTTGTCCAATTTTTAATCCAATTTATAGCAACAAAACAGAAGCTACGAAAAACAAAACGTCAGAATTGCCCCAACGTCGTTTCTCCCGAAATTTTCAAGTACCCCGAACTATCATATGATTATCTATCAATGATTAATGCCCTTAGTATCGATACTAGCCAGCGGGACTGATCGATCGCGGCCGGCCGGGGCAAACAAAAAGATCGAACATAATTAAAAAAAAATCGCCTAAACAACTCCCGCCATTTACATGCGCTCACTCACGCCCCCACGCGCGCACAGGCATACGCACACAGCCGTTATGTAGCTGTGCGTCGAGATGCACGCGCGTGCTGCGTGCTTTCGAGGGCGAGTACACGCGGTGCGGTGTTATCGTTATCGCGCGCCCGGCTGTCGCGCGCGTTCTCGTTCCATCGGCGCGCACGTAACCCACGTGCACACACACGGGCGTCACCCACGCGCGCGCACACACACGCGGCCGGCCCCGCGTGTGGGAATATTCTCGCGTCGGTGGGCGGCCTGGTATATTCCCGCGCCCGGCACAAATATTATTGCGTGCCGGGATAAATTTATTGCCGGCGTTCCGCAGCCGCTCTCTCGCAAACGTTCCGCGCTTACGGAGGAAAACGGGCGCGCTCGAAACGGGCGATGCTCGAGACGCCGGGGAAGGGTGAGAAAGGAAGAGGGCGGACGGGGTAGATCCGCCGAGTAGATCCTGGGCGTTCGTTCGGGGGGATATATCCGGCGGCCGGGATAACGAGATATACGCGGTGCCCCGGGGACGATTCCAGGCGTGCGACCCCCCCCCCTCCCCCCTCCCGGAGATTATAAGCGCCGGGACGTACCGTCGCGGCGAAAAATCGCCTCGTGGGGAACACCGCGCGGAAATATATACATATATATATATACCGCGCGACTCGAAAGTTCGTTCGTTCGTTCGTTCGTTCGTTCGTCCTGACGAGAGGAAGGATAAATTAAGCGATAATTCCTTCCTTCGCGGCCCGCCGTCTGCTATCTGCCTATCCCCAGGACAGGCCGTCCTGTAGACAGCAGACGTGCGTCCACGCGAAAAACGCGGCACCGCATAAGAAGATGTACCTGGTATTTGTAACTATATTTCAGCGTCACTATAAAATATAGTAAAATGATGATAATTGGGGGAAGCATCTTTCTAGCAAGCGTTACTGCAGCGCCAGTGACAATAAGCTTACATGCATATCGCCGCCGCTGTTTTTGCGGTTGAAACCAAAAATATAGTTGAGGGCGAAAATATACCCCGAGAGGGAAAAAATATCTAAGAAATAAAAAATATTTATTCGATAGGTATAATAATAACATATGTATATCTTTACTTTTGTACCACTATATACTATGGTTTTATACTAAAAAAAATATTTCAAGTGAGAAAAAATATTTTCTTAAATCTACGTAGCTTTTTATGAAAAAACAATTATTTCTTCTGTATTTGAAAAGAATCAAAGAATTTAGATTTCAGTGAATATGTTATTAATATCGCCAAATAAATATTTTTTAGATATTTTTTTATCTCACTATGATTGTAATTTCTATCAGTGCGCGAAATGTTTCATCTCGGTGACCACCTCGATGTGTCATTCGGCGAGCATCAAGCTTAAATTCTCATTTGGAACGTTTCGTTTGGTGGTGTTCTGGTGGTGTTCTTTTTTTAACTAGAAGATACGTAATTCTGAAATTTTGCACAAATATTTACCTTACTGTAACTGCACACAGCAATTTCTACACAGTATATGCTTTCACATACAATATCAACAAAATTATATAATAATTTCGTTATCGCTGAATGCGAAAAGTTGGCTGCCACAATTCCGGACATTATAGGTTTCTAAAACCGGAGAAACAAAAAAATTTACTAAATTATAAATTTGTAGCTATCGTCTCTACCGCGATGAAATCAATACTTTAAATATTTTGATTTTTTATTCCATAAGACTTTTTAAGCTTAAAAAGAACTGGCAAACAATTTTTCTCTTTCAAGTCGTGCCATTTTGCCAAAAATCAATTTTTGTTCTCCATCATAATAGGTACGATAGCTGCAAGTATACTAAGTGAGTTTACTAATTATTCGCCGTTTCGGTTACAAAAGCATCCGGAATCGTGGCAACCATGCAAAACTCTCGTTTAGCACTACACAAAATTATTTATAACTTTATCAATATTGAAAATAACAATGTGTAAAAATTAATGTGTACAGGATGCCCCATCATAAGAAGAATGCCTAAATTCGTGAGCTGTACATCGAGGGCATCTTAAAAAAAATCGAGAAGATGGCCATAAAAAAATTTTTTTCCACGGTATTCCTCCTTTGAAACCGTTACAATTGTATTCTAAACGTTTCTCATATTATCGAAAACAAAGGAAATATTTAGATGTTCCCTTTACACTGGAACATCTTGTAGAGTCAAAACATGGATAGTCATGGATAGTCAAAACAAGAATAAATATTCCTCCAAAACTGAACAAAATTGTATGTCTTATAATTTGTCCAAAGAGAAATTCTAAAAATCACTTATACGAGTTTCAAAATAAAACGACGTTTCAGAATAAAAACTTCCTCCGCGATCTCGATCGATACAACGTAGATCGGAAAGAGAGGAAAGTCCTCGGGCTCTAATTTTGTCAACGACATCCTGCGCGTGCGCATTCGCGTAAAGGACATCTCGTCGGTGTAATTTTCAAGAGATCAGGACACAGAGAGAGAGAGAGAGAAAGCGCGCGATGTGCGTGTCTCATTACTTTGTCATTAGCGGGATTACGTTAACCGTCGGGTATGCGAACTGTCGTTCGTACGTCACGCGACTAGGTAGCGTGAAATTTTTATGAAACACCCGTTGGCGCGCGACGGTATCGATTAGCACAGCTGACTGCCATCCTCCGTGATTATTCTAATGCCCCGCGGATAGATTCATCCGACCGCGTCGCCGTAATCCCGTTTGGTTTTTCCCCGTCCTACGATGGTCGACTTCTCGTGATGCGCGTCGACGTTTCGCCGCGGGCGGCGAACGTTGTTTGCCACCGACACAGCGACGCGCAGTCCGTGGAAACGTCACGCGAGCTTTCCGAGACGCGAGTTACGATTTTAACGAAGCTCGTGCATAAAAGGAAAAAAATTACTGTTCACGCGTGCATTTCGGTGATCACCGGCGGGATGGGAAATGAACGGAGATATGTTTACGATTCACTTTCGCATACTCTCCTTGTCTTCGCGAAAAACTCGCGTCTTATCACGGTGACTTATTAAAAATATAAATATATCAAATAAAAATGTAAAAATATATAAACTATAAAATATTTCGCGAAATGGCTCAATCAAAATTTTATTCCTATATTAATCCTGCAGGTACCGGTGTACTTAAAGGACTTAAATGGAGAATCTCAAGATTCAATACTATATCAGTTCTTGTCCTATCTTGATGCTGCGAATGGTTATTCACTGCCGTTTTGCTGAATCTTAAAGAAAGACTTACCTCGAAATTATTTCATATTTGATTACTTTAATTACTTTATTCTATCTGCATTTAATCTTTATTCATAATGTTCAGCAATGTATAAATTGTCTCAGCAATGTATAAATTGTTTCATTTTATTATATTTTTCATTTTTTTAATATTCTCTCTCTCTCTCTCTCTCTCTCTTAATGCAGATATTCTATCTGCAGTTAAGTCAATAAATACATTGCTTACTGAAATCAAGAAGAAAGACTAAACGCAGGCAAAACATTGAGACAATCAAATATTAAACAATTCTGAATCTTCTTTCCAAGAATAATTCAACTTGAAAAAAACGACATTGGATAACCATTCACGGCACCAAAGTAGAACAATCATCCGTGAAATGCCGTCATGATTTGCAGGGTTAACGTTAAACCAAAACGTCGACTCTTATATTTCCGCTATCGTCGTATTTGTTCCCCTGCTGCCCCTCCGGTCGTCGATAACCCGCCGGTTTTTCTCGCAGCGTCGTCTCACCTTTAATGTAGGCGCCGCGGGATCTAGTTAACTCCGCAAAATTCTCGCAGCAACTCCCAGCGTGGTTCCGGGAGTGTCACGCCGTCGGCTTGCGGGCGGGGGCGACGAGAGCGTGAGGCGATGTGGCGTTCTGGTCACGAAACACCCCGAGGGCACACGCGCCTCCGCCCAGGAATCCCCGCGGAGAGTCGAGCGAGTCCCTCCGAAACGAAAGCGCGTGGAAGGAGTCCTCTCGAGTGAGCGCCGGGTGTAACGCCGAAGCCCCTGCGGTCCCCGAAGACCGACGGACGCGGATTGGCGGGCCGTGCAATTAATTGAGAATTTCTGTTTCGACCGGAAACCGCGAGCGCCGCGGCGACGGGGGCCGGAGGAGGGGGAGAAAAATAACAAGGATTATTGAAATCTCTCTCGCGAGGGAGATTTCAAGAGGGAACAGGTTCCCTCAAGAAATCGCAGCAGATTATTGTTATTACTGTGTTATATTAAAGTGCGCTATTATAAGTCTTGAATTTCTTCGATTCAGTACGAGATTAAATATACGGGGAAAGTCGCGAGCGAACGAGCGAGAAAGTGTAAGAGAAAGCGAAAAAGAGCGAGAGAGAGAGAGAGAGAGAGAGAGAGCAAGGGAGAGCGAGGAAGGACAAAAGAAAGCAAGAAAGAGAGAAAGAAAAGGGGAGAGGGGCGGGGATGGTCAGTGAAGATTGCAAGAGAAATGATACGTATTATATATAGGGTAGAAGGAATCAGAATCGAGATAAGAGAGGAGAGCGCATGGCGGGTGGAGCAATTGTCGCGCGTAGCGCGATGGGAGAGATTGATAGTTCCGAGAATAATAAATTTTCATACCGCTCGAGCGAAGGGGAGCGGACAGCGCGCGCGCGCACGTCGACTTTTATATTATTCCTAGGGATTTCGCAGAGAACTGCTACCGGATGAATCGCGAGAGTGGCCGGACGCGTAGAGACGCTTGCAGAGAGAGAGAGAGAGAGAGAGACGCGGAGTAACGCCTGAAATAAGTAGCTCGAGGCGGCGATAAACAGGCGTGCATAACGAAGACAAGCGTCGGAGAACAGAGCGCAAGATGGAGCGCTCATGAAAGATTTCGTCGGTAAAAATCCGACAATTTAATTAATCCATCTCGATCGAGATTCGACTCTCGCGCGTCTCTCAATTGCCTGATCCCGGCGACTCGGCGAAGCAGAATAGCGAGGACGGAAAGAAGTTCGCCTGCGCGAGCGAGAAGGGAAAGCAAATAAGCGTCGATGAAAGAGAGAGAGAGAGAGAGAGAGGGGAGGTTTGTTTGTCAGAAGTTACCGGCCTGGCATAACTTTCGGGACTTATGCTATGGGCATACATCATACCTACGCGCGCGCGAGAGCGAAAATTCACGCGCCAAGGGTGAGCGCGACGAGGGTGACGCGCCCTCGTTTCGGAGTCCTCTGCTAAATTATTCGAGGCGCTTTCCGTGCAACGAATGGACCGGCGAGACGTTTTAAAGAGTCCCGGGCGCCTATAAATACGCGGGTTAAGGAAACGGTTAAAATTAGCACCTGCTCGGCATCGCGCGCCCGACGCGACGGCTCAAATGCGGTTTTCAGCATCCGCCACGTTCATCCCCGAAAACGGATCGATGGCAAGGATGACGAGCGCGAGAAACGCCGCGTTCTTAATCCTTTCGGCTGCGTGGTGACGCCGCCCCGCACGGATACGCGAGGATCTTCGAAATAACCTACGAACCTACGACGAGGATTATGTAACAGGACGCTTTGTAAGAGCGCGCAGATTAACCGAGCGGATGTAATTTTGGAGAAGAAGCGGAGAGCTTCCTCCTGCGCAACAGTCTTCCACCCCATCGAACTTGAATAAAAGTTGTTTACATCGTGTGCAGAGGAGAGGGAAATAAGGTGACGACTTTAAGGTCCGCCGATTTTTCCTCGTTTTCGCAGTGACTTGAAAATAATGTTCATTGTCTTCTGATTAACTAAAGTCGAGTCTATCATTTGCGCTAACAAACAAATTTACAAATAAATTAGGATTTTATTTGATTGAAATTTTCTGAGAACTCGTCAATCTCGCCATCTCGCACCCGTGGGTGAGTAAGTAAGAAGTAATTTTCATGAACTTCTTATATTATTTTGTTATTATAATGTCTGTATAAAACACAATAAATACAAATAAAAATATTATTTATGAACAGAAAGCGTGATTTGTAACGATATAATTTGAAGAAAATAAAATCTGGACAAGAGCAAAAATCAGCACAGTTATTCATAATTGAAGAATTTAAAATAAAATATACAAACACGTCATCTTATCTGCACACGATATTCGCACGTGATATATCATCTTACCCCAGATATTATATTTATTCATTCGATTGAAAAAATATTGTAATACAAGAGATGAAAAATAATAATACATTATTAAAAATAATACGTTATGAAAAATAAATAATACATTACTGTGTGTTTTTAAATATACTATACAGTCATTTTTTTAGAGATAGCGAAAATGTTTACTGTAATTTTTTATGAAGAAATACTACAAAATTACATATGAAAATATTCCAAAATGTATGTAAAATGCATTTTTTATTATATTATTTGCTATTATTGACAGATTGATGTCAAATTACAAATGGATCATTATTAAAAACCTCTAATGAGTTGAGTAACGACGTATTAATTATATTATATTACCTTAAAAAAAATTAGCAAATCGTCATTCAATCCCTATGTGGTTTTGATTTCTTTTCGTGGAATGTATTTCGTCCGAAGTTGAAACTGCAACTGATGGTTGTGCACCGCGTTGTTCGTTATGTGGTACGTAAGAGATGAGATATTTCGTTTCGTTCCTTCGGCGTGTGTATTCCCCTTTAATGGCTCGGCTCGAAATGACAAAATAGGTGGCAAAACACGAGCGTGCGCTCGACACGAGACAATTGAAACTTCACGGCTCGGTGTCGATGGAATAGTTGTAATTTTTCATGAAGCCCCCGGTAAACGAAATTATTAGCCCGGTGGCGCTCCCGCTCGTGTTACGGCCGCCGATGTAATTTTCATCGTGGCGGGAAATTGTCGCGGATATTTTTTCATACGTATGACGATATAATTGAGTCCATAATTGCTGGCGGAATCGAAACCCGTTTTTTTTTACGCTTTATCGCGCGGCGTTCATTCAGCGGCGGTACCTAACCGTCAGCGGCCAATAACGTTAAGAGAATTGTGATATATCATCAAAATCGTTTTTCACGTACATTCATTTACAGAGACGCGCGCGTGTGGCCCGACAATGAAAATGCCCGGCGATACGTTTCATTAGTTCTCAGTCGAGAATCGGAGAGGCGGATGTTGCGTCGGCCTTCCTCCGCCAGGACGCGAATGTTAAACGAGACGGAAGATAACATCAAACAGCGCAGAAAGATAACAAACAAAAGCCCGCGTGATGCACGGTGAAAAAAGATTGGTTGGATTAATGCGGCGAAATGGGCGAGCCGAATGCGTTTTCGTTGAAGGAAAGAGAATTTCTGATCCTGAGAATCGAATTTACACCGCAATTCTAAACAAATTGGTGAATAAGTCGTAAAATCGTGGCTTACGAAGCAATCGTAAGAATCGAGTTACAATGAATGTGTGACTAATTTGAAATGTAGAGTGTTCTGAAGTAAAATCGACAGAAAATTCGGGTGTTTGTAAATGACATAAAAATCTTCGTCAATAAATCTATGTTCGCACGAATAAGCCGTTTCAGCATTAGAGTAAATTATTTACAGCAGTCGTTCGAAGTGTCGGCCACCTGCATCCAGCTTTCCCATAAAAAAGATGCGTATCGGCCATTTCATCAAAACAATTCCATTTCGAAAATGAATTTCGGATAAACAATAAAGAAACACCGTGATACCATTCGCGGAAGTCAATAACAAACATCACTAATTCTATCTTTTTGAAAATTCCCGGCAATTTTCAGTTTGATGAAGCAATTTTTATTAATGATTTTTATCAAGAAACAGCAACAAAAACCAGGATCAGGAAAAAATTGCTGATATCTCCGTGTTGAAGTAAATGGCCAACATTTCGAACAATTGCTGTAAATAATTCACTCCAATACCAAAACGGCTCATATGCGGATGTGAGTTTGTTGACAAAAATGACTTGTTTTGGTGTCCTTTATAAGCACCTGACGGACCTACCGGTCTACTTACGGGATACCTTGTATAACCCGTCGTTTGTGAGTTGCGCGTGATTGCGCATAAAAATCAGCAACTTCTTTGCAAGTTCAGGTGTTCTGATTATTTTCAACACGAAGTGTATATTAATCGTTAAGTTTCACGTATAATTAAAAAAATGTTCATTCATAGTTTTTGACAGTCACCAAGAGATTTTCTATAATACTTCGGAGATTCATAGACAGCTTCTCGCCAGTCGCAAGATTTACGAGAAATCGTACACATTTACGAGTGGTCGTACGACACGCGTAGAATTACAGTTCCAATCGTAGGTTCTTACGAGCCCTGCGAGAATAAGTTACGAACGTTGCGATTTCTTCTCTAAAATCGCGATGTTAAGGTGAGAGTACCAGTGTCTAAGTACCTAACCTCTGGACGTTCTTATTGTCTTTAAACACGAATATTTAAACTTTCAATATGGAATATATATATATATATATTATTCTACGCTGAAAGTTTAAATATACACACTCAAAGACGAAAACAATAAAAATGATCGGAGTTAGGTGCATGTCCGGACATTCGGGTACTTCTACTTTAGTTCATAAAAACCATCAGTTCCGTTTCCTCCGACGAACACATCCGGTTCGTCCACCGCCGCGTTGAGGAGATCCTGCAGTCGTCCGGTTTCGCCGCAAATTGAGTAAAATCAACCTTCGCATACATTAATGCGTATTGTAACCGTCCAAAGGATTTCTCATTTCGTGCAGCCGGTAACCAAATATAGCCACTAACAAATTTACGGTAAAGCAGGACGACTCCGAGAGGAGGAAATCCCCGACAATTCAACCGATCACATCCCGCGATAACGTCCTCGGCCACGTGATCGCGCGAAGAATTCGAGGGAAAGCAGGAGGCCGAAGAGTGTCGCGGCGGAGAAATTTCCGCCCGCCCCCGGGCGCTGTCAGTCGAAAACACGCAGCCGGTCGGATCATTACTCTCAGCGTCTCCGAACTCTCCTCGGCGGAAACACCCTTGTCTGAGCGCTCCCTCTCTCTTTCAAGAGAGAGAGAGAGAGAGAGCGAGCGTAGGAAGAGAAGGGAGACAGGGGGCAGCCGTCGAGCCGGGAACCGCAGGAGCACGCCACGCTACTTTACGATCAGGAGAGCGTGCAGCAAGCCAGCCAGCCAGCCACCCTGCCACGCCATGGAATATTGATATGTAAATATAGCAGCGACGGTAGCGACGGCGGTGGTGGTAGTGACGGCGGCCCTGCAGCGGCGGTTAGAGGGGCGCTAGCAGGTTAACGAGCGGCTCGCAGAGTGGCGGGGGTGGGGGAAGCGCGCGCGGGTGGCTGCCGGGGTGGTTCGGGTGGGATGGTTAGCTCGACTCGAGGGGACTCGGCAGGCAGCGACGGCATGGCGGTGTGGCGGCGTGGCGTGGCGCGGCGTGGCGGCGGTGACGAGCGAGCGTGGGTGGGTGGGTGGTCGGGCGACGAGGGGACGGGTAGAGGGGGACGGTTGGGTCGCTGCCGGCAGTATAACAGAGACGGCCGGGCGTGCCGCGGAGCGTGCCACCAAAGGGGATGAGAATTTTCCAACGGCGGCGGAAGTACTGTCCGCGCGGCGCCGCCGCGAAAAATCGGCGGAAAATCGCGGCGGGCTCGGCCGCGCGCTCGGACGCGCCGGTGGGTCGCCGGAGGTCGCGACGCGTCTTACCAGAGAGAGGTTTTTTTTACGGAGGCGCCGAGGTAGTCGCGAGGCCGGGGCTAGAGGCGCGATAGAGCGGACAATAGGAGTTCGGCGGCGTATAGGGACATGCCCTGCGGGACACGGCGTGGAACGGGGTGGTTGGAACGGGCCGCGGAAACACGGAGAGGGCGGGAACACGCCGGCCGAGCGAGGATCGGTGAGACGGGAGACGCGCGGGCTGCTGCTGGAGGGTGACTACGGCTTTCTGTACGCGCGCGAGCGAGCGAGCGCTGTGTGTGCGGTGTTCGTGAGGGTGTACCGCGCGCGCGAGAGAGTGTAGGGGCGGTCTGCGGGCGAGAGAGCGAGCACGTACGAGGGCACGGAGAGTCGAAGGGTATCTTCTATAGATGAGGAAGGAGAGGGTGGTGAGTTCGACGTCGAACTTCTCTCTCGCTCTTTCTCCCGCCACTTCCCTCACTCTCTCTCTCTCTCTCTTTCTTTCTCTCCGTGTTCTTCTTCTTCTTTCTTCCGCTTCCACGATTTTTCCACCACCTCGCGTTTTTTTGTTCCCTCTCTCTCTCTCTTTCTCCGCTCGCCGTTCCTCTTCATCGCGGCTCCCCCTCCCCCGTTGCCACCTTTGTCTTCGCGAAGTGTGCGTCGGATTTTTGACGGAAGCTCCGAGGAAGAGGGATGTTCGCGCGACTCTCGAGAGACGCTGGAATTTATGCGAGCCGGTCGCGATGATGCGTCGGTGAAAAGGCGCTTTGTTACACCCGCCGCTAATGGAGGAGCAACGCGCGCGCGCTTTTCTCTTTCTTCATTCGGTAGCTCATATCTTTCGTCAGCGTCCTGACGCGCGCTCCGTCCTGTGCGTGTGAATCCGCGCTTTTCCAATTATTTCGATTTATTAGCGGAGCGAAAAGAAGAGGGAAATTTGAAAACGTGCCCCGCGCGAGAGTATCCCGTGGTTGACGTCGACACGCGCGCGCGCGTGTGTGTGTGTGTGTGTCCGCCAGGCGAAATAGTTAATTAGAAGTGAGAAAAAATCCCACGCCAGACCGACATTATTCTTTAACCGAGAATAAGAGTTAATCAAAAGAAGTTTCGCCACGAGGTATCTTCGATGGCTCGTTAGCGGTCATTGTTCTCGTTTGACTTTTATCTTCCTCTCTCTCTTTTTCTCCCGCCTGCACGCGCATCTCGTTCATTCTCTTCAACGTGCCGTCCTTTTTTCTCGCTTTGTCCCGCTCTCCCTCTCCGACCTCACCTCATCCCACGCTCCTCAACTCTTCCATCGCATCCGCGGTCACAATCATACTTACCGACAATATTGCCCAATTACTCTTCGCACGATCGTCCCACGCGCTCGCGCGCGTCACACGCACGCGAACGAAATACGCGATTCCGAACGCTGCGAGAAATATGGTTAAAAAAATATCTCGCTCGACGAGAGAGAGCGCGCGTACTAAATTCGCCGAATTTATTGCATTAATTTAATCCCCGTCGGGACGAGTCGCGGAACGTCGCGGTGTTCGGCTCTGACGGGACATAATGGAAATTAACAATTAGCAAGTTATAGCACGTAGCTAAAGCGAGTAGGTTAGTCGCCAAGGTCCATCCGGTCGAGTCGTCCAGGAGAATCGCGAGGTGTGCGTGAAGCGATAAAAGAGACCTCGCCGAATGCGCTTCAACGATATCAGGCGACCGTCAATTACGATTTGCCGCGAGATATCGCTCTCCTCCGTGATGTTTCTAATTACTGACACTAAATGCCTCGACACCTGAAAGCTGGGAAGAAAAATTCCAAGAGGAGAAAGATCCGAAGTTTCGTGTTTAAATCCTGAAATTAAAGGAAAGAAAGAGAGAGAGAGGAGAGAAAATTTTACACGAAAAAATACATACTGCGTACAAATAAATATTGCTTGTTTCGAACATTTTTTAAATTTATGTATCCGCAAATATATCGCAAGTTCATTACAAGTATCGAATTTATTCAAAATGTATTCGGAATCCTGGTAAGTTTACTACCTCGATCGAGAATATTAAATGGAAACAAAAATCAAGTTGTTTAGTTAAATTAACCGAATTTTAATTTTCTTCGATTAAGTTTTATAACAGAGGAGAAGGAGGGTGTTACGCCCCCCTCCCTCCTTCCATTTATGTTTTATATAATAACTCTGTTAATAATCAAAATTTATATAGATAACTTAACGATTACATTCGTCAGTGTTGTTCAATTGATTCTAGGCTCAAAGTTATGAAATATTTATTATTTAGAACGTTATTTGTATAAATGTAACAGCACTGCAAAATTAGTCGAAGAGAAACAGGAGTGATAATGTAATCCCCCACTAAAGTAGATTTAAAAAATTGGTTTTATTAAAAAAAAAAAAACTGTTTTGTTGCAAATTTATATATTTATCGAAAGTAAATTTTCTTAGAAGAAACAACGATGAATATAACCGTGAATTTTTAATGTAGATACTGACATGTTTGTCAGAAAGTCGAAATTGAAATAGAAACAGTCAAAAGAACAATTTTTACAAAGCGAATAAACTTTTAAATTTAACTTGAATTATTGACTTGTCGAATGACTACTTCGTACAGTTTAAAAAACTGCTGTTTTCAATTTTTCCACAGAAAGAAACCGAAAAAATCCTTGGAAAAATGAAAAAAATTCATGTTTTCGCGGGAAAAACCGAAAAAAACTCGCGGAAAAAAAAACGACTTTTTTCTGAACTTTTGAAACTATACTACTTCAGCATGTAATGTAAATCTAAAAAAAAAGGCCGTATTAAATCTATTTTAGTGAAATTAGCAAAATGCCACGCTATTAAATTCCGCATAACTCGAAATGTGTGCAGCAGAATAAAATGTTAAATAACAAACACAACACTCGACTGTACATATATTCGTGTGATAATGTACCTAAATTTAAGGAGAACGAGAAAGTATACGTAATTAAACGCTAAAATGTACTTTAAAAATATGCTCGAAATGCTCGGAAGTAGAAATGTGCCATAACAAATGCCAGCTATTGTATATTGACATAGTAACGTCAGTGCGTGTAACAGTTACTAAATAAATGATTCTACTAGTAATCGCTAGAATTCACCTGATAGCAGAAAAATATTAAGGGAGGCCATAAAACCATCTGCCTCTCTATTCTCGCGAAACGAGAATAAATTCTTTTTGTACGAGTACGTGATAATGAGCCTCCAAATAGCCTAAATTTGCGATGAGCATATTTTCAGACTATTCTCAAGAAAATATTTTTCGTTGAAGACGACCATTATTTAGAAGAAGGAAAGTAAACGGAATAATCGCTTCCTTTAGCAGTTGGAGTGATATTTTTCTGTATGCAAGGCCGCTGAAAATCAACTTCGAGCCCAAGATTAAGATTTTACATTCATAAAACTTCGTTACTTCCGAACCGTACATTCGAAATTTCGCTTTTATCAGCGTGTATACACAAATGCTCCCGTTAACAACACCGAACGGTGATTCCCGCTCGGTCACCTTAGCGATCACTGCGAGAGCTCTCTCGCAGGCGGTAGATAAACGAGCCTGCCCTCGGCGTTCCGCAAGCGATATCTATCAACTGTCCTCGATGTATTGGTGCTGTTGCCACGTGACAATCGCACCGGTAGCGGGCCGATTGTGACACGCACGTGCGCCACTTATCGCGGCCGCGGTAATGTAATGAAAACCTTGCTGTTTTCGCCTTCTCGGCGATTAATATGGAAGCAACGTTTCGAAATATAAAAAATATCGCAGCTGAAAACTATTCGGAAGAATTCCACGATATGCAGAATGAAAATAATATAATATGGAAAACTGAAGTGATTCATCTTAAAGAAGAAATTATGCCCGTGTCACGCTCGAACGTAAATACGCGCTCGCACAGCCTTTCCGTCCTCGTTCGTCGCGTTCTTCTTCGACCGCGAGGCGAGCTTGTCAATGACGAAGACCTTATCTGCGCCTTGCAGCGCCGGCGAAGCTTTTTACGATTGGCTCGATCGTTAACCGCGACCGTACCCACCGCCATAAAGCCGCTGTCAATCGTCGTGACGAAAGGCTAAAGAAACCGGAACGAGAGAGGGCAAAGCCAAGCGCAGGCAGAGCTCCCCCCCCCCCCCCCCCC